>NC_061111.1:247074040-247261229 GCF_002878395.1 Capsicum annuum | reverse complement strand
AAAAATTACAAGTCTTTTGTTTCTTGAATAATAGGAATCAACTAAAGCAAGACTAGCCCTATTACATGGCTTATAAAGTCACTTAGAAAAGGAGGGACAAAGACCAAAATAACCTTGGTATTTAAGTGGGTGGGGTTGGGGTGTCTTGGTGGGCCTCTTCACATTTTATAAATATAGGCCCTTAGAAGGGCTCACAAGGGTCTCACATATGGCCAAGGATGTGAAGAAGGCTTGGAGTCGTTGCAACTCACGTTCTTTGCTTCGTTTGAAAGGTCTCGAGTTATCAATTACCGTATCATCCTCTCCATCTTGAAGGGAATTTGTCCTCAAATTTGGATCATTATCATCCTCCACTATTTCGACCCGAGAGAGATCACACACGTTAAAAGTATTGTGCACTTGATATTCTGGGGGTAGATCAATCTTGTAGGCATTGTCGTTGATTCTTTCTAATACTTGGAACGGTTCATCACCCTGTGGCATCAACTTAGCATTCCTTGGTTTTTCTTCTCCAACCGCAACCTCACCTTATCATGTAGCTTCTTCATGGCCTCAGCCCATTTGCTTCCATCTAAGCTTATCATAAGATCACTTGGCAAAGGGATTAAATCTAAAGGGGTGAGGGGGTTGATGTCGTATACACACTCAAAGAGTGTCATCCCTGTGCTCGAGTGTAAAACCGATTATAAGCAAACTCAATCAACGGTAAGTTTTCCTCCCAAGAAGTCATTTTTCCTTTTACCATGGACCGTAGCATAGACCCTAAGGTCCAATTTACTACTTTCGTTTGGCCATCGGTTGTGGGTGACATGAAGTCGAAAACAATAACTTAGTACCGAGTCTACCCCACATGGACTTCCAAAAGTGGCTTAAGAATTTAGAATCCCTATCACTCACTATGGTCCTCGGAACACCATGAAGTTTTACAACATTATCAATAAACAAAGAGGCTACACTAGGTGCATCATCACATTTAGAACAAGGAATAAAGTGAGCCATCTTGGAAAACCGATCCACCACAACAAAAATACTATCCCGCCCCCTTCTAGTCCTCAGTAATCCCAACACGAAGTCCATTGATATGTCAAGCCAAGGAAGCAAAGGGGTAGACAATGGGGTGTACAACCCATGAGGTTGGAGCCGTGACTTGGATCCTTTGCACTCAATATATTGGCCGCAAATCTGGGCCACATTCTTGTGCATTTTAGGCCAATAAAATTGTTCTTCCAAAATTCCGAGGGTATTCTCGACCCCAAAATGGCCCATTAGACTGCCATTGTGTGCTTTCCTCATAAATAATTCTCTCCACAAACTTGAGGGAACACACAATCATCTACCCTTAAATAAGTATCCATCAAATTTGGTATAGGGATGGGAAACCCTATCCGTAACCCATCTATCCCTATCTAACTCTTCACTTTTCCTATTGATAGAAGCGAAGTGAGGGTCCTTGGGATATAAAGACTTGAGGCTTTCAAACCCCATCAACTTAGATGACAAAATAGATACAAGCACATGTTTCCGGGACAAAGCATCGGCAATCACATTATCTTTACCCTTCTTGTATTGAATAAAATAAGGAAAAGTTTTAAGAAATTCAATCCATTTGGCATGCTGCTGGTTAATCTTGTCTTGTGCCCGTAGATGCTTCAAGGATTCATGATCCGTTTGGATCACGAATTTCTTAGGCCACAAATAATGTTGCCAAGTGGCCAAGACTCTAATCAAGGCATACAAATCTAAATCGTACGTAGAGTAGTTTAGAGTTGCTCCTTTGAGCTTTTCGCTAAAGTAGGCAATAGGCTTCAGTTCTTGCATTAAAATCGTGCCTATGCCGACTTTGCTAGCATCACATTCAACCTCAAAAGTCTTGTCAAAATTCAGCAATTATTGCAAAAGGGCCGAGATGAGCAAGCTTTCAAGTCCTCGAAGACCTTAGCTTGTTCATCTCCCCACTTGAAAGGCCGATCCTTTTTAATCACTTCGGTAAAGGGAGCGGCAATGGTGCTAAATCCTTTGACAAAACGTCTATAAAAACTAGTCAACCCGTGGAAGCTCCTCACTTCACCTACGGTTTTGGGAGTTGGCCAATTTTCAATGGCGTCAATCTTAGATTCATCCACTTTGACCCCTCTTGAGCTCACCACAAACCCAAGAAATATAACCTCATGGACACCAAAAGAACATTTTTCTAGATTAGTATATAACTTCTCCTTTCGGAGAACATCAAACACACATTGTAAATGCTTTACATGCTCATCTAAGGATTTACTATACACCAACACATCATCAAAGTAAACAATAACAAACTTTCCGATAAATGGCTTCATCACAATGATTCATTAGCTTCATGAAAGTACTTGGAGTATTTGTTAGGCCGAATGGTATAACCATCTATTCATAGAGATCGAATTTGGTCTTGAAGGTGGTTTTCCATTTATCACCCGGTTGCATATGAATTTTGTGATAGCCACTCCTCAAATCAATTTTAGAAAACAAACACGAACCACTCAATTCATCAAGCATATCATTTAACCTAGGAATAGGGTGATGATATTTTACCGTTATCTTGTTAATGGCTCAGCAATCAACGCACATATGCCAAGTCCCATATTTCTTGGGAACTAGTAGCACCGAGACCGCACAAGGGCTCATAATATCCTTGATATACCTCTTGTTGAGGAGTTCCTCAACTTGGCGTTGCAATTTCTTAGTATCCATCGGGTTTCTCCTATAAGCCGATTTGTTGGGCAATTGTGAACCCGGCACAAAATCTATTTGGTGCTCAATTCCCCAAAGTGAGGGCAATGCTTGTGGTAATTATTTTGGGAAGACATCCTCATAATCTTGGAAAACATGAGAAATAAGAGGAGAAATAAAAATGTTAGTGGCGTTAGTATTAAAACAATGAGCCAAGAGGAGCATTGGAGTGTCCTCATCATGATCCACAAATAATTCTTTCCTCCTAGCTATCATCACTACACTTCCTTGCCCCTTAGAAATTAGGAGACCCTCAGTTTCTCCTACTCCCTCACTCTCGGGTTCCCCTCTTTTCCCCTCACTCTCGGCCTTCTTTCCTTTTTTCCTCAATTCTCACATCTTTTGGTGTAATTCGTTCACTTAGGAAGGCAATAATGGATGAAGAGCGACCTTGCAGCCATCCTTCTCAAGTTTATACCGATTGGAAATTCCATCATGTTTGGTCGACCTATCATATTGCCAAGGCCTTCCAAACAACAAGTGATAAGCTTCCATTGGTATCACATCACAAAGCACCTCGTCATGGTAGTTGGCAACCTTAAAACGTATCACACATTGCCTTGTGACCTTTAACTCGCCGCATTCATTCAACCATTGCAACTTGTAAGGACTGGTGTGAGGTGTAGTTGGCAATTTCAAGAATTTCACCATTGTAACACTAACCACATTCGCACAACTTCCACTATCTATCACCATAGTGCACACACTTTCCTTCACAAGATATTTAGTATGGAATAAATTCTCCCGTTGGCTAGGATAATCTATCGCCTTACTAATCATGGCATGTCTCACTACAAAGTTTGAAACCACGCACTCCCCTTTCTTGCGGATAAGCATCCTCACAATCATCATCATCATCATGTGGCTCCCTCTCAGTCGTCTCTTCATCTTGAGGCTCGGCCTCACTCTCATAACCCTCAATACCCACTTCTTCTCCAAGGAAATACAATCTACCTTCTTTTAGAATTACATTGCGTCGGTTAGGGCATTCATTGGCTTTATGCCCCCAACCTTGGCACTTGAAGCATTGAAACCCTTTAGGATTAGGATACTTGTGAATTTCTTGCCTCGGAGGGATTTTGTGGGCTGTTTTGGGCTCAGGAAGCCTAGTAGTGATGGGTTGGTCCTTGTTTTTGGGCCAACCCAAAGAGGATTGAACCATATCCTTGCCCCTCGGCCAACCCGAGGTTGATTGTCTCTTTTCTTTGAGCGACGACCTTTCTTTAAGTTCCCTTTCAATATCAAGAGCTGCTTGGAAAATACCTTCGATGAAGTGTCAAATGAGTGGAGATATCCTTGTTCAACCCACACTTGAACCGAATGATGTCATGACTAATGTGTTCTCCACGATGATCAAGCTTCAACATAAGTTGTTGAAACTCATCATAATATGCCATCACACTTCGATTCCCTTGCCGTAAGTTGTACAATCTAGCAATCAACTCATGTCGATAACTCTCGGGAAGGTATCGTTGTCTCATTAGGTACCTCAACCAAAACCAAGGTGGTGGTTTCCCATCAATCAACTCATTGCCAAACTGTTTGACGTATTCCCACCATGTGTTAGCATTGCCTTCAAAGTGAGCTATGGAGTAACAACTCTTCTTCTCCTCTGAGATATCATTTACTTGGAACACTTTATCACACACCGCCCTTAAATATAGGTAGACTCAATTTGATGGTATTGATGCCTACGTCTCTTTCTTGGTGTCGGTTTCCCCTTTCTCCATACCCTTGGTATCTACTTGGATCCACACGTCTTCTTTTTATTTCCTCCTCCCTTATGTAATTATCATCAAAGGCTCTATACACTTCATAATGCTCTCTACCATATTCCTCAAAGTGGACGGGACGGTTTGGACATTTGGAACTTGATTTGGAGAAATTGGATTTTGTGGAGGTTATGGTCTTCGATTTAGTGAAGCTTGGAAGGGAGGGTTTGGATTTAGTGGAGGTATTGGGCGTCCAAGTCCCTCTTGCGAAACTTGAGGATTTTGGAAATGGGTTAGTCTATTGGAGTCTCGGGTTATGGGGTTATGGGTGGTTTGGCTTACGACATTTAGTGGAGCTAGGGAAGGATTTGGTAATTGAGGCCATGTTTTGGAAGTAACGGTAGCGGAGGAATTTTTATGATGTCCACTTGATGAAACATGTCGAGGAGTAGAAGGGCGAGAGTTCCTTTGACTCTCTACTTGTTCTAAACTCCCACTAATAGTCGTCACTTCCCCCCTTATAGCTCCCACCTCCATACTCAACCTTTCAAGAGTTCGGGTCATAGCCTCAAGAGTAACCCTCATATTCTCCATTTCATTAGAATCCACGGTTTGAGACGTGGCTCCCTCCGTTGTCAAGTTATCACCTACACAAGCAACAAACAAGTTAGTCAAATCCCTCTCCTCACTCACACTCTTTTGGTTCACTCTCACTCGAGCTCCACAAGTGTTGTAGATTGGCTAGTAACCCGTGAATCCTTAAGGTATGAGTATGCTCTTGTCCGAAGTGGATTCTTTCTTGAAACTCAAAGAATTATCATCAAACTAGAGCCAAGAGTTACAACATCTTCAAACGACAAAAGCACACAAACAAATGTTGACACGAACACAAGGCTTCAAGGGACTAATTGACAAGCTAGTAGGAATGTACTAGTTTGTTAATTAGTTCTCAAGTCAATTAGAGGAAACTAGGAATTAATAATTAAAAACTAGAACATCCAAATTTAAGCTTAATTATCACATGAATAGTAACTAGGATGACGTGGCATCTTTTCATTGGCCGCAGGTCCACAATGTTCACTTCCAACGCCCCAACACGTCAAAACTCATGGCCACTATAAGTTTTCACAACTACAATTCTCTTCCAATTAAGCTCAACTTTAGATTTAGACACTTTTTGTCTTGATGGGGAAGAAATCAACACATGAAACAAGCTAAACAAGTAAAATCTTTTATAGATCTACAACCAATTTTTCGACCAAAATGTTCAAGAACACACTTTTTGGTAAGAGCTTCCCAAGATTGGTTTTGGTAAGAACAAAACCTAGCCTTGAGCTTTG
Organism: Capsicum annuum; assembly: GCF_002878395.1. Lineage (NCBI taxonomy): Eukaryota > Viridiplantae > Streptophyta > Magnoliopsida > Solanales > Solanaceae > Capsicum > Capsicum annuum. The sequence continues at coordinate 247,255,417 of NC_061111.1, read as the reverse complement.
ATACTAAATGATACAATGCTAAGTGTATCAAGAGATTCCAACCAACACAAGAACAACAAGATGAACAACAAAGTGCTAGTGAATCAAAAATGGCCACACACGGCTTCACTAGGCTTGCAACACTTGTTTGAACTAGAAAAGTGAGTTTAACAACAAGAACAACAAAGACAATATTTCTAGTGAATCGAAAGAGCCCCACGCGGCCTCACTAGACTTTTATATTCAACAACACAATGTTAACAAGATTTATAAAGAAAGAGATAGAAACTTGACACACAATATTCATTAATCTAAGAACCCTAACAAGAGAAAGAACCCCAAGACTAATAAATATCAATACCAAGTCCTTACTTGGAACAAGAGGAACTCAAAGAACTCTAAGAACCTAGTTTCTAGCCAACATACAATACTAGTATCACTCTACTAGTGAGAATTTGGTTTTGGCCTCTCCAAATGAGAGAGAGAAGTCAAAAAAATTACAAGTCTTTTGTTTCTTGAATAATAGGAATCAACTAAAGCAAGACTAGCCCTATTACATGGCTTATAAAGTCACTTAGAAAAGGAGGGACAAAGACCAAAATACCCTTGGCATTTAAGTGGATGGGTTTGGGATGTCTTGGTGGGCCTTTTTACATTTTATTAAATATAGGCCCTTAGATGGGCTCACAAGGGCCTCACACATGGCCAAGGATGTGAACAAGGCTTGGAGTCGTTGCAACTCACGTGCTTGACTTCGTGTGAAAGGTCTCGAGCTAGGAATTTCCTTATCATATATAGACATCTGTTGCAACAGATGACTAAGCTGTTGCAATAGCTAACTCATCTATTGAAAATTATCCAACAAATATAGACATCTGTTGCAACATATGACTAAATTATTGCAACATATGACTCATCTATTGGAAATTATTAAATGGACAAGATATATGTGAACTCAGAACCAAAATGAGCCACAGAATTTAAAAAGTGACCAAAATAGGTCACCTATTTAAAAAGATACCAAAATAGGCTAAACGTAATAATTTATTACGTTTTCTATTTTTTTTCTTAAAGATCAAGTAACGGAGTTGACTTTTATAAAAACGTAAGAATTTCTTACGTTTTACACAATAATCGAGGAAAAAATGCAGTGAATTATCAAATCAATTAAAAAGATACTAAAAAATGAGTTGTTCAACATAACAAAAAGTTACGTTCTTAATTTTTTTTATAGCAGTGGTCCCCCACCCACAATTCCTTTTTCTATAAATGTCCCATCACTTCTACTTTTTCCTCTTTTTACATATGATAATTATGAATTTTTTGATTAGTTAAATTTATTTATATTTTACATGTAGTTTAAATAATTTATTTTTCCTCTATGTAATAAATTTTTACGTTTTACATAAAAATTAAAAAATAGAAGTATCAATTACCTCATTAACTTAACAATTTTATTATATTTATTCTATATAAAAAAAAATAATCACTTCTATCCTTAATTATCCGATTTCTCTCTAAAAAAAATTATACTTTTGAGTTTTTCTCTACTCCAAAATAGTAAAATGTTGAATTATTGTCGATCAAATATGCTACTATATAGAAGAATTATTTATTTTGGTGTGTTAAAAATATGAAATTAATTTTTTCGGATAGTGATTCATCGAAGTTTTTGATTAGTGTTTCGATTAGGATATTAAGGAAACTCACATGCACAAATACATTTCATATTATAATTAATGGAGTAAAAAATCACAATTTAATTTAGGAACACTCCTAAATTAATATAAGAAAATATATTTTTTTAGGAACACTCCTAAAAAAATATAATTCTTGTATATAGTAGCATATTTGATCGACGATAATTCGACATTTCACTATTTTGGAGTAGAGAAAAACTCAAAAGTATAATTTTTTTAATGAGAAATCGAATAATTAAGGATAGAAGTGATTATTTTTTATATAGAATAAATATAAGAAAATTTTTAAGTTAATGAGGTAATTGATACTTCATTTTTTAAATTTTTTTGTGTAAAACGTAAAAAATTATTAGAAAAAATATTTATTTGAACTACATCTAAAATATAAATAAATTTAACTAATAAAAAAATTCATAATTATCATATGTAAAAGAGGAAAAAGTAAAAGTGATGGGACATTTGTGGAAAAAGGAATTGTGGGTGGGGGACCACTGCTATAAAAAAGTTAAGAACGTAACTTTTTGTTACGTTGAACAACTCTTTTTTTTAGTACCTTTTTAATTGATTTGACAATTCATTGTATTTTTTCCTCGGTTATCGTGTAAAACGTAAGAAGTTCTTACGTTTTATATTTTTTTTATAAAACGTAAGAATTTCTTATATTTTACAAAAAAATACAAAACGTAAGAAATTCTTAGGTTTTTGTAAAAGTCAACTCCGTTAGTTGACCGTTAAGAAACAAGTAGAAAATGTAATAAATTATTACGTTTAGCCTATTTTGATAACTTTTTAAATAGGTGACCTATTTTGGTCACTTTTTTAATTTCGTGGCTCATTTTGGTTCTGAGTTCGATATATGTTGAAAAATAATTTAAAATACTAAAGATCAAATATTTATAGGAGAACTCAAATATTTGTCCCCTTGTCTAAGGTCTTGTATTAAAGACTTATCTTTAATTTTAATTAAATTAATTTAGTTATTATTAATAATTTCTTAATTTGAATAAACAAATGACTAGACTGTTATAAACATCTGTTGCAATAGATGACTAACTTGTTGCAATAATTAGATAATCTGTTGGAAAATAATTAAAATACTAGAGAACTCAAATATTTTTAGGAGAACACAAATGTTTGTCCCATTGTCGTAAAGACGTCTTTAATTTTAGCTAAATCAATTTAGTTATTACTAATAATTGCTTAATTTAAATCAACAGATGACTAGCATGTTGCATCAGATGATTCATCTGTTGGAAATTATAAAACAGATAGAAAATCTATTGTAACAAATAGGTCAACTATTAGAAAGCAATTAAAATATCAGGGAACTTAAACGTTTTTAGGAGAACTCAATTGTTTGTCCCCTTGATCCTTTTGCATTTGATGTATGGTATATTATTTTTGTCTTCTTTACCTGTTTCATGAAATTTTTCATGTGTTTTACTTATTCGTTGTGCCCCTGTTGAAATTTTTTTAAAAATTTTTAGGTCAAATTTTGTTCGTACATCACTTGGACATTACTTCATAGCTTATTTTGTAAGTAAAATTATAATTTTTGTTGAATTTCTTATTTGGTGTATCTACTACTGCTATAATGGATAGAACCTGTAATATGAATCCAACATATGAGTCATCTATTGGAACAAGTGAGTAATTTGTTACAATATATGACTAATCTATTACAACAGATGACCCATATGTTGGATTCATATTACAAAACTATAAAATGAATCCAACAGATGAGTAATCTGTTGCAACAAATTAGTCATATATGTTGCAACAGATTAGTCATATATGTTGCAACAAATTACTCATTTGTTACAACAAATTAGTCGTATATGTTGCAACAGATTATTCATATATGTTGCAACATATTACTAATCTGTGCAACAGATTAGTCATATATATTGCAACAGATTACTAATTTGCGCAACATATTAGTCATATATGATGCAACAAATTACTAATATGTGCAACAGATTGGTCATATATGTTGCAACAAATACTCATCTGTTGGATTCACGTTACATGTTTTATCCATTATTAAAAAATAGCAGTAGCAGATACATCCAGATGAGAAATTCAACTAAAAAATAACAACATTAAAAAAAAATAACAAAAAACATAAAAAAATAACAAACACCAACAAATCAAGTTCCTCATTTTCGTCATAACTTAAAAGCCCTAATTTTTTACGTGTGAAAATCAAAAAGAAACGATGAAGAACTCGAAGTTGTTGTCGTCGGAGAATGTTGTCACGTCGACTGATGGTTGAAAGTAAAAAAGGAACGGGAAAGAACTCAAAACTATTTGTTGCCAGAGGTTGAAGTTGCATAAGATTGAAGGGAGAAATTTAAAAAGTTGTTGGTTGGGAGAAGTTAGAGAGAGAAACTATCGATAGAAAGAGAGAAAAGAGAGAGAGATTGATTTGCAGAGGGAGGAAAGTTTTGTGGGTGTAGGTTAGTTTGTATTTTTGAAAAGATTAAAAAGTTTAGAATATATTAATCAAGTCCACAATTAACCTAATCAAGTTTTTTAACTATGTTTGACCCTTTAAATTGGTCAATGTCACCAATTCTTCATTCAAGACTTAAAAGAAACTTTTCCTTCAATTTTTTCTAGAAACATCACCCTTAATTAATACATAATATTTTCAATATATCCCCCGAATTGCAAGCACGATTCCATAAGTGTCGATGAAATTCAAACTCATACTGATCACTGAAGCGAATTTCTATTTTTATATTCAATCTTTAATTTGCATATTTAGCCATTAAACTGTAACTATGTTTTGTAATTATATGATGTCTCGTTTTTTGCTTAAATATTAGCTATTTATGAAATTTTGCCTTTTAATATCTTGCTAAATTATTAATCTATTTATTTTTTAAAAAAAATTGTAAAGCCAAGCTGGAGTTGTGGATAAGGAAGGTACAAAAGAATCTAAGGGACCCAAGTATATATCTTCATTGTACATAATTGTTTGATTTTGCAAAGATTTTTACCATTTTTGGCTATTTGACAAACTATTTTCTCTTTTTGGAGAGTGGCCACAAAATCTATCCACAATTTTGGAAACTGTCCACCATTTCGAATAAGACGTAAGATTAACTCATGAAAATATAATATTTTTTATCTTATTTAGATTTTTTTGAACTCACCCAAATTCAACCTGCCAATCTAAAAGTTATGTCACACTAATTTGAACTAAAGACATAGCCGAAATTTAACCTATAAATATAATTCACTTATTTATTAACTCGGATCATTTTAAACTGCTCATGCAATCGTAGATATGATAGCATATGCACATGAGATTATTGATCCATAGTGTCATAACTTTTACTGTGTTTGTCATACCAGCTCATCTTATATATGTGTACTAATGATTTCTCAATGGACAATACTATTTTCTTCTATCTAGTTGCCTATATAATTTTTCTGATTTCGTAAATAACAAGAACTTAGTACTTCGTATTGGCTCTTTTATATATAACAACAAACTATACGCTATGTGTATTAACAATATAAAAAATATTTACACTTTCAGATCGTAAAAAAAAAAAAAAAAAATTTACATTGTCAATATATATAATTTAAACTCATTATTACGAGTAGTACTACTTGTTAGTGAATATAGATAGCATTGGCTATTGATGAATTGAATAGAATATCCTGCATCGATGAAACAGAAAGAATGAAATTCTGGACTTGGACAATCCTTTTTCCTTTTAGCTAGTTGTAGTGTGTGAATTAGACTCAAAACCTAATTTTAAATGGTATTAACAAAGTCAGACCCTGTTCTCTAGAAAAACCTGATAACTGTGAGTTGAAAATACCTTTGATCCATGAATGTGCATGCACTGAATTACAGTAGAACTTTCGATAAAGGATGATGTTCTAATTCGGGCATGAGGGAGAATGGAAACTCCCACAAATATCCGAATCTGAGTGTGAGCAGGTCATAAATAGAATGAAATATTTTGAATAAATGAAATTTTGAATTTCTTATAAGGCTTGAACTGTCTTCCTCCAAACTTTTTGAAATATGAATTAGATCCAAAACCTAATTTAACAGGTACTATAGGTATTATTGTAGTGGCAATGCGATCTCATGCAACATATGCATAGCCATGATTGCACATTAGGACGAGTTTGGTCATGGCCAAAGACAAGTTGGCATTGATTATTTTTTTTTTTTTTCAATTAGAGACATATATGAGACCACTTTGTCATAAATCATGATAGTGTCATCTCCATGAAGATATGCAATAAGTATCTTTTAGGGTAGTCCACACCACGAGGCCTTCACTGTTAATGCACGGCCTTTTTGTCTTTCTCTCCCACTTGACACTTCTATTCATTTCGATGAGTAGCTAATTCAGAATTTAAATGTATTGTAAGTTTAAAATTGAAAAAATAATTTTGAATTACATTTTTTAACTTTATTGAGGATACCACGAGGCATTCACTATTAATGCACGATCTTTTTGTCTTTCTCTCCCACTTGACACTCCGATTCCTCTCAATCAGTAGCTAATTCAGAATTTAAACGTGTTATAAGTTTGGAATTGAAAGAGTAAATTTAGAAATACATCTTTTAACTTTATTGAAGGTACACAAGGCGTTCATTATTACATGACATTTTATCCATCTCTTATTAATGTATCAACCCCACTCGACGCTTCAATTCCTCTTGATCAGTAATGAATTCAGAATTTGAAAGTTATAAGTTCAAAATTGGGAGAGTAAATTTTGAAATACATTTTAACTTTATTGAAGGTACCACGAAGCCTTCACTATTACACAACCTTTTGTCTATCTCTCAATCTACCAACCCTCACTTGACGCTCCAATTTCTCTCGATCAGTAATGACTTCAAAATTTATACGTGTTATATATAAGTTCAGAATTGAAAGAGTGAACTTCGAAATACATCTTTTAACTTTATCGAGGGTATCATGAGGCCTTCATATTATACGGCCTTTTGTTTGTCTCTCAATCTATCAACCCTCACTTGATGCTCCAATTTCTCTCGATCAACAATGAATTCAAAATTTAGAATTTAGACATCATACAACCATGCTTGGTGTATACAACCTTTCCGTGCGTTTTCAATTGATGATACAATGTGTTGAATGATACCCGTATGATACAGCTGATACCCATTTGTTACAGTTGATACTCACCGCTTGTATATAGTTCCTTTGCTGATATAGTTAATACTCATGTGATACAACAATTATAGCTACGTACATTTCATAATTATGTTCTAAACTATAATTATTTATGAAATATTGAAATTTTCTAGTAATGAAATAGTAGTCGTTGTATCATATGTGCAACTTGACTTTGTATGTATTGAAGTCTTGAAGACATTATAAATGGGAATCAATGTTATGTCAATGTTGATAATTCACAATTTAATGTTGCAACACATTGTTCAACGACTCCAAAATAATTTAACTTGTACAAGATTGCAAAAATACAATTAGTTGTGATTCTCAATATCTTTTAAAATATATATTTGGACCACTAAATATAATTCCTACCTGCTAGATATCTTTAGGTTAAATAACGGTCAAAGATTATAAGTTGAATGGTATATTAGTATAGTTTTGTTTTAGCACTTGAAATAATATATTTAAAGCTAAATCTTTGATTGGGACCTCACATAATATACTAGGAGTATTACACTTAACTAACTTATATACGAAAAAAAAAAAGAAAAAAAGTCAGCCCGGTGCACTAAAGCTACTGCTATGCGCGGTGTCCGGGGAAGGGCCCCACCACAAGGGTGTATCGTATGAAGCCTTACTTGCATTTCTGTCAGAGGCTGTTTCCAAGGCTTGAACCCGTGACCTCTTGGTCACATGGCAACAACTTTACCAGTTACTCCAAGGCTCCCCATCAACTAACTTATATACAATTAATTATTAAATACATAGAAACGTCTTTAATGTCTCTATCAACTTCTTTCTCCTAAATAAATCATGACGATCTATGTGTGTGTTAAATACGTATTTCATTCAGCGATAGAGTCAGAATTTTATAAATAAATATTATAAAATGTTACATATGGCCATGATATGGGATCTGAATTGATCTTAAAGCAAATTTTGAACTCCTTTACAATTTTTTTTTTCTTATTTGTATGATATAATTCATTGCGTGCCTTAATTGACTTCGAAGACTGTTGAATAATATTTGCATAAATAGCAAATAATCACACCATTCATACGTCTATATAATACGTTTTAGTTGTTTAATATGTCTCACATTTTTTCTTATTTGTGGATCATTAATTTTCAAGACCAATATTTCATATGATCACATGCAATTATATATGTGATGTTTATTTTGTTTTCTTTCAATTTTTTTTCTTACTTTTGGTTGTTGGGACACACCTTGCAAATCACATTGTTAGACAAGACATTGAACAGGCTGGATACTGTGAGAATACCAAGAACCAACCAATCAAGAGTGCGATGAGTTGAGATGAATTTAGTATTTTTGATACAAATATACAGATATACACAGAGAAATTACTAAAAAAATTTACAAAATAGTTTAATTTGGAACCCATATTACCTACGTTTGATATGATGAGGTCGACACTAAAAATAATCTTAAATATTGAATATCATTAAATTTATTAAATTTTGAATCTGTCGCGGAGTCTTCATCCTTAGATGGTTGACTAGCTAGTCATCTTCAAAGACTCTTGACTTATGCAACAGGAGATCTTGTTCAAATCGTTAGGATTTTATTTGGATTCACTTTCTCTCTCTCTTGTTTCTTATATTTATTTTTTAATTTTGTAAATCATTTTCCGTATGATAAATAGAGATAATACAAGTTGTGAACTAATATAAACCAAGGAGAACCACAAGTAAATTACACATAATGAACTATCCATATTACGTGTCAAAAATACTTGACTCAGATGAATCATGCATTGCAATTCTAATTCGCCTTTGAATCTACTAACAAGTGGAAATTGAATTAATGGGAATATCTGAGCTTGAACATGATTATCTTCTAACATTTTCTTATAAAAATCTTCTTTTTCTGAAAAGAAATCATAATTTAAAAGATTCATATAAGTTACCAAACTCTTGGTTTTCTCAAAAGGAATATTTAGATATTGTTCTATAATAGTTATATGAAATAAATCTAGAACATGCATGCACATGAAAATTGAAATTCAGTAGGAAAATATTACTAAGACTTTTGTTTGTTTTTTTTAAAAGGAGAGAAGAGAAGGAAAGTAAAAGATATGATCAATTGAAAGTTGATGAAATCCACATTGAAATTGACAAGAAGATTTCCTGGCAATTACACTTTGCATGGAATCATCTGTGTCGAAGTCAGAATTTTCACTAAAAGGTTCGAAATATAAAATAGTAAACACGCGAAGAAGTCAAAGGAGATTCACATCTACTATATATATAGAAAATAATTTCAACCAGGCATGTATAAATAATATAATTTTTGCAGAAAGTAATTTAATATTCGAATGAACACAATCGATCCTACCTGGCTCAGCATGAAATTGACTTTTCATACATATGTTACATCAAGCACCTACAAATAAGATCTTACATTGAAGAAAAAAAGATCTTAGAATTAACAAGGAAAATCATGTTGATGTTCATTCAACTTTCTAGTACATTAATTCCCTTCTCTTGTGTGTCAAGTGTCAACTTTTAATTTGAAGATTCTTTTTTTATTTCCAAATGTTATTTGCCTATCCAATTAAATCAAAGATACTTAAAGATTGCATAAGATATTGAATGGATAGTTTTAGTAATTATACTTTTTTCATATGTGTAAACCTAATTGTTGACCATGTGGTTCTTTAATATAGGACATAAAAACTAAGTAAACGTGATATATATGATGTAATCACTAGAAGTGTTACTAATAATAAAGATTTTATTGATGCCACTAATGTGAGAAAATACTAGATGTTTGGTATTACTCCACATAAGTCATGGGATTTTGAACCGCTAATTATCCACTATGTAAAATATCACTTATTATGCAGTAGAATAAAAAGATAAAAATATAAATTGATATGGTAGAATTTGAATAATTATCGTTTTTGTAATTACATATTAAATGACGGTATAGAAATTTGTGTGTATTATGATTTTGTTTAATGCGCGCGTTTACACACACAATGTGAAAATTTACCCGCGTACATTTAGTGTATACATCAACCCAGTAAATATATTGACACATGTGACATAATTAATTATGATAAATTAGTATAGTTGTATTTAGATAGATTCAATATCTCTGAATCATTTTTGAACAAGATCAAACAATCATAGACTCGAAGGAGAAGTAGAAAAGAGAAGATTATAGAGTAAAATGAGAGTGTATTACTATTCCACTTATCTCAATAATGATGAATACATAAGATATATATAGTGATCCTATCTTGGTCTAAGTAACTAACTACTAGTTGGTTAGAGGTGAGTTGTACAATTAGTTATAACTAACTACTTTATAGTTTCATTGCCTAATGACTGTTAGGATTAGTAACTCCAATTTAGCTTCTTTAATCACCTTGTTCAACACTCCCCCTCAAACTTGGGGTGGTGAAGATGTTAATAACACCAAGTTTGGACACAAGGTATTCGTGTTGAATTCTATTTAGACTTTTGGGTTAGGACATCTGCTGGTTGATCAGTGGTATGAATATAGTTTGTCTTGATAAGTCCTTGCTGAATTTTTTCTCTTACAAAATGGCAGTCAATCACTATATGCTTTGTTCTTTCATGGTAGACAGGATTGGCTGCCATTTGTAGAGCTGCTTTACTGTCACTGAACACTCTAACTGGTAGTTGAAGTTGAACACCAAGATCTTTAAGTAATTCAATTAGCCAGGTCAGTTCTGCCACTGTAGAAGCCAAGCTTCTATATTCAGCTTCTGCTGAGCTCCTTGACACTTTAGGTTGCTTTTTTTGACTTTCAAGAGATTAAAGGATCACCAAGCTTAATTGTAAAACCTGTCACTGTTCTTCTTGTAACACTGCCTGCAACCCAGTCTGCATCGCTGTAGGTAGAACATCTTATCTTTTGCTTGATAGTAGCAATCGTTGTCCTGGACTTCCTTTGATATATCTGATCACTCTCAAGGCAGCATTTAAATGTGACTGCTCTGGTTGTTGCATATATTGGCATAAATTCTGCACACTATATGAGATGTCAAGTCTAGTAACGGTAAGATAGAGCAATTTACCTATTAATCTTTGATATGAGCTAGGATCAATTAGTAAGTCATCATAATTATCAGCTGAAGTTCTGAAGTGATCATCATATTCCTTGGTTGTAAGTTTGGTGGTTGTATCTATAGGAGTAGTAGCTGGTTTTACAACACTTAAACCTGTTTCAAATATGAGTTCTAATGCATATTTCCTTTGATGCATAGCAATACCTTTTCCTGATCTTGCAAATTCAATTCCTAGAAAATATTTCCATTTTCCCAAATCTTTCATTTTGAAGGCTTTATGCAGAGCAGTTTTGGTTGCTATAATCTTATCTAGATTGTCAGCTGTAACTAGAATATCATCAACATACACAAGAACAATAATTATTCCAGAGTCTGTTTCTTTAAGAAATAATGAATGATCATACTGGATTTGCTTGAACTCATACCTAGTAAGAGCCTACATTGATGTATAGTATTAGAAATTTGACTTCTATGTCCAGGAAATAAGCTGTGTAGAACCTTATGAGGTACATGGACAAGTCTCATATGCCATAAGGCTATACTAAAAGTATTCTGAGCAGCTAAACTAGCTAGACTATTACTACTAATGGACAATTCATTTTTGTTAACTCCTGGTAGCTTGTTTCTGAGTAAGAAGTATAAGCCATACTTTTCTTCACCAATCTCTTTCACCTTCCCATTGTATATATTTTAAAACACACAAAAGTCAGGAAAAAAGGTGACAAAATATTTTAACTATTTAGTAACCTGTGAAACTGATAACAAATTGAATTGGAAATGAGGAATATGAAACAAATTTTAAATGACATTTTGATTAGAAATATTGCTAGTGCCAGTATGTGTAATATAGGAGACATTACCATGTAGCAACACTACTTTTCTAGGATGATCAGACTTAACTACTGTAGAGCTATTCAGCAAGTTTAAATCTGAAGCCATGTGGTTAGTAGCTCCTGTACCAATAATCCATTCTTGTGGCTCAATAGACACTAACAGAGCACCACATTTACCTGACAAGTTTACTGCATTAGTTGAGAAGGAGGATCCTTAATTTTGTTCCAGCATTCTGCAAATTTGATCATACTCTTCTTGTGAAAATCTAGGAGGCATCACAATTTACTGATCCTGAGATCCTACAAAATTCTGACTCAAGGATCCTTGAGAATGTGTCATCTTGGATTGAGTAGCAATTTGAGCACAATCTTTCTGCTCATTCCACTCATCCATGATAGCATTATGTGCATCATTATATGAACTATTGTAACCACCAGGACCAACCCTTCTTTGTTTTTCTTTATCACTTCGGATATTAGTATTTGATCCATACCCTTGATGAAGACTTCTTTTCTCATTGTGTTTAGGATGTCCTGGGGGATAACTAGTCAGTCTATAACAATCTTTCATATTATGTCCTGTAAGTTTGCAGTGATCACACACCACATTTGGATTATGTTTCTTTCTTTTGAGTACATTGCAATTGCATCAGTCATACCAGGGATGGCTCCAAGAAGACCAACACTGCTAATAAATTGAGAAACTGTCTTCTGATTTTCATCACTTATGATCATTGCATAAGCTTGATGTACCAAGGGTAAGGGGGACATTAACAAGATCTAAATTCTTGCTTAGGTATCATTTAACCCCATAAAAAGTTGATACAATTTTAACCTTTGAAAATACAAAACAAAGTCCCTAGACCTTTCACATGAACATACAGGGGAAGGCACCACCGACTCAAACTCATCCCATAATGCTTTCAATTTTGAAAAATACACAAACACAGATTATACTCTTTGAGTAATGGAAGAAATTTCTTGATGTAGACTGTAGGTTCTTGACCATCAATCTTATTGAATCTTTCTCTTAAATCTGTTCATACCTCACCAGAAGTTGATGCATATACAACTCCAGCCACTAGACTATTTGAGACTGAATTAATGAGCCAAGATAAGGCTATATCATTCACCCTCTCCCACTGATTATGTAACTCAATTAGGAAAGTATTTTTACTCATACTACCATCAATAAATCCCAATTTGTTTCTTTCTAGGAGAGCAATTCTCATAGATTTACTCTGTACCAAGTAATTTTCACCACCAGTTAATTAAGTAGAGATGATGGAAGTACTACTTACATCACTAGTTGTTAGATAGAGAGGATGATTGAGATCAATAGCATGTTATGTTGTGTACCATCATTCACTGAAGAATTTCCAGGTGCACCACTGGAGGTATGAGAAGATGTGAACTCTGTATATCGATTGGTGTTATTGTTACTTGAAGACATTGTTCTTGTTTTTTCTTCTTCAGACTTTTCAAGAACTTAACTTCCCAGATAAATCAGAAACCTAGAGAAATCAAAGAGATGAGAATTAAATATATGTTAATTTCACAGATAGACTCAAGAGAAGAAAGATAAGATGAATATGTAATCATGAGCTTCCCGTTCTGATACCACGAAGAATTTAGACAGATTCAGTATCTCTAAATCATTTGAACAAGATCAAACAATTATAGACTAGAAGGAGAATTAGTAAAGAAGAAGATTATAAAGTAAAATGAGAGTGTATTATAATTCCACTTATCCTAATAATAATGAATACATCAAATATATAGTGATCCTATCTTGGTCTAAGTAACTAACTACTAGTTGGTTAGAGGTGAGCTGTACAGTTAGTTATAACTAACTACTTTACTGTTTCATTGCCTAATGATTGTTAGAATTAGTGACCACAATTTAGCTTCTTTAATCACCTTGATCAACAAAGATATATATTGGGTAAGGGCATAAGTAGTAGAGCCACCCTGTTCAATGAGAGTAAATATTTATATCCGATGTTTTATATTAAGTCAATAAATACATGATTATGTGTTTATACATAAATTTTAGCACTAAATCATACTTAATTATCATGCATTATTATCCTATTAAATCAGTTCATTATAGTAAATTCATATGATTTGGTGTATATATTTTGTACAAATTATGTATATTAACCACCTAAGGGGTATCAATAGGCATCCATTTACTGAAAAATTATATCGTGTATATTAGTAAAAGAAATCATTCATATAAACTACATGTTAAAATTCTCATTTTTTATTTATTTATTCATTATATTTTAATTTTTTATTGAAAAATTGTCTCTCTAACTCAAAAAAATAGCAACAAAATATTTATGTGTTTTTCCTTCTCTTCAAATGTCACTTGTAAATTACACTTAATTATTATTGTTTCTCTTTATTTTCTTTGATGAAAATTCTAACTTCACTGCTAAGATTACTGGCTAATAATTTTTTAGTAAGATTAATTTAATAAAATGCATACCTAACTAATATTTTCTTAACAAAAGTGTTCAATTAACATGTGCCAAGTAAATAAAATAGAAGAAGTATAATATTTGGTTACAAATTAAACTTTGGTACAATTAATACTAGTATTATAACTTACCATTTTTGGGATATTATTACCCCAAATATTTGTGTCACAGAAAAACAAAATATTTATCTAGTGGATAAATTCCAATATTGTATTTGGTGAAAGAGATACAGAAAACAAATAGCCAAATTTTAATTTATGTATAAGCCATTAATAAAAATACCAAAATCATGATGAAAAATAAAAGGACAGTTCAGTTCACTAAAGTTCTCACTATGTGCGAAATTTGGGGAAGAACCACACCGCAAGAGTCTATTAGATGCAGTTTTATTATACATTTTTACTGAAGACAATTTTCACGACTTGAATTTATAATCTCTTGATTACGTACATAAAAATCATAAGAAATAATATTAATTAAATAATATTTTTTACAGTGAGTGGATTTGGGAATCTTGATTAATCATGTAATGACAATACTATGAACACATGAAAGAGATGAATTTTAATCCCATGAGAAAGTTATGACGTTTAGAACATAAAGGCAACAAGAGCAATAATCACAAAAATCTTTTGTCCTTTCATATCTTCCATACAATTTTCTCCCCCTGCCCCGTCTCTAATACTTTTTTCGTCTCATTTTATATTACATTATTTAATTCAATAGGGTATTTAAGGACAAAAAAATTGTGATTATAAACTATCTTATCAAGCGTAAAAGAAAAATTTTAAAATTAATTTTTTAAAAAAAATTAAAAAAAAAAATGTCACATAAAATGAGACAGAATATTACTTTTTGAAGATCTTCTAAATCTTGTACGTCTACTGTATTTCAGGAATATATATACATTTTTTTTGTTACTGTTTTGCATGCAAATATTATTAATATTATTATTTTCCCTTCTATTTATACCCTCATATAGTCTCTTTTCTCTTCACCAAAAATCACCTACTACGAATTTTCTTCCTTCTGGCTTTCTTCTTTCTCCATGTATTAAAAAATATGGCTAAGTTTTTTATATCCTATAGTTATAAGCTCATTATTTTCTTTATTATGAGTTATTTAAATTTAATGTCCATTTTAGGAAAATTAAAGCCATGGAATCCTTCAATTCCTTATGAAGTTTTTTCTCTTAATATTTCATCTAAACTTAGTACAAATTCTGATGATATTATATTATCTTCCAAAGATTTTGGAAAAATTATTCAAGAAATGTTTCCAGCTGCTGTTCTTTATCCTTCTAATATTAATGACATAATTGACCTCATTAAATTTTCATATGACCTTTCTGTCCCTTTTCATGTAGCAGCTAGAGGTCATGGACATTCCATTAGGGGACAAGCCATGGCACATAATGGAGTTATTGTGGAAATGAATTCTTTAAATAATAATAATGATAATGATAATAATAATAATAATAATAATAATAATGAGAATTGTGGAATTAAGGTTTCTTGGGATTCGGAATTAGGGTTTTACGCGGATGTCGGAGGTGAACAGTTATGGATTGCCGTTCTCCGTACCACCCTAGAGTATGGTCTAGCACCCATCTCGTGGACGGATTATTTGTACCTTACCGTAGGTGGTACTCTTTCTAATGCAGGCATTAGTGGTCAAACCTTTCGACATGGCCCTCAAATCACTAATGTTCATGAAATGGATGTTATTACAGGTAAATTTTACTATGTACATTTATTATTTTGTATATGACGACTTACAGTTTAGTGTAGTATCGATAGAATTCTAAATTCTCACTAACACAATATAATAGAAAATTTTATCATATTTTTATATATGTATTTCATGTTTTCATAAGGGGCCACATAAAGATAAAGGGTCTTTCTATATTACTCCCTCCATTTCATAATAAATGAATTGTTGAATTTTGGCACACAGATTAAGGAAAAAGCATTAAAAGTATAAATTTAACACAACTTTTCATTTTTACCCCTAAAAAAGAAAAAAGTGACCTTGTAATACCTTTTCAAAAGTTAATTGGTTGTCAAATTATAAGGGTAAATTTGAAAAAAAATTCAATGTTTCACTTATTTTGAAATACTAATAAATACCCCAACAATTCACTTATTCCGAAACTGAGGGAGTATTAGTTTTTGGGGAGTATTTTCATGGAAAGTATTGTAAGTACATAAAAAAAAAAAGATGGGGAGATAGTCACTATCAACAATTAGTTAAGGTTAGAAATATGTCATGTTTGGGGCCTAATCAATATAAGATTCTTTTAGAAAAAAGTTCATACTTTAATACTTTTTATATGTAAAAGTATGTGCCTAGTGTATATTAATAGGTTTTGTTTAATCTTTGGTGAATGGAGCAAATTTTGTGGCCAATTTCCTACCACTTAGTGCGTTGACAGAGGAATAGAGGATTAGTCTCACTGCTGCCGACGGTAGGGATACCTCGGGAAACCAAAAAAAAAAATAGGTTTTGTTTTGTCTCTTTTTCCACCTGAAAGATCTTGTAGGTAAGATTTACCTTATACTAAAATATATCATAAAGTTCTACACTTTTTTTTACCATAGAAATTATTGCAAATGGAAATAAGTTTTAAAAAGAATAGCCCGGTGGACTAAAACTTTTTCTATTTGGGAGGGTCTAGGGAAGACCTTGCAATTCTGCAAGAGGCTCCACAACAACAACTTTACCCGTGCATGCATGGCCAAAAAACATGCTAATTTATAGTATATATTTATTTGGGGAATAATTTATTTTTTGCATGATGTTAATGATAATATACTTAAATGATTATTGTTTATTTTTATTTTTTTCTCTCATGTTTGGTTTCAGGTAAAGGGGATTTTGTGACTTGCTCCAAAGACAAGAATTCAGAATTGTTTTTTGCAGTTTTAGGAGGTTTGGGACAGTTTGGAATAATAACAAGAGCAAGAATTGTCTTAGATAAAGCACCAACAAGAGTAAGTATATTATTATATATAAATAATTCCTCGATTTTATTTTACGAGTCGGTATTTGATTGAGCACGAAATTTATGAAGAAAGAAAAAAGACTTTTAGGATTGGTGAATCCTAGTCGATCGCCATCTTTATAATGGTTTACTTTTACGTTTTTCTGAGTACACCTTATATACCGCTTCTTGACAACCTTCTTGTACAACTAATATAAGAGATCCAGTTGAAATACTGAGCCTCCCGATATTTACACATACATCAGTTAAATTTGTTTTGTAAATATCGAAATGTGTCATCTGTTTATGAAACTAATTAAAAAAAGAAAGAGTGTCACGTAAAGATTTTACTTTTATTTTTTGTTGCATATTTATAATGATATTTGTTTATTTTCTTGTAGGTGAAATGGGTGAGATTGTTGTATGATGATTTCTCAAAATTCACAAAAGATCAAGAACATCTTATTTCAATTGACGGATTGGATTATGTTGAAGGTTCTCTAATGTTGGAACAAAGCTCTCTAAGTAATTGGAGATCTTCATTTTTTCCACCTTCCAATCAGACCAAAATTGCATCATTTTTATCACAAAATAAAACGATGTATTGCTTGGAAATGGTCAAGTACTACGATGATCACACTGCTAGTACTATTGACGAGGTATGTATGTATACATCATGCATATTTTCCTTCCAATATATGTGATTCACTTTTCTTATAGTCAATTAGAAAAATGATATTTTTCTGTATCTAGAAATTATTTTATTTTATTTTAAGGAGATGATATATAGAAACATGAATATGTCGTCTGCTTTTTTGATTCACTTTTCTTCTAGTCCATTAGAAAAATGATATTTCTCTGTATTTATAAATAATTTTACTTTTAACTTTTTATTTTATTCTAATTATGAGATGATATATAGGAACATGAATATTTTTGTCCCATTTATGTAATTCAATTTCCTTTTAATTCTAAGTAATTTTGTTTTATTTTAACGAGATGAGATGTAGCACTCAAATATTTTGATCTTGTTTGAGACTATAAGTTCACTAATATTTCTTTATTTCTTAAATATTGTATTCAGTTAAAGTGCATCATATAAATTGATAGCGTGCAGTAATTTGACATTCTCAGCATATTTTAACGGGTTATATATCATGTTATTTCATTAAAGAGGTTCATCATCCACTCTGTATATATATATATGTATATGTATATACATAAAATATAAAACTTTGATCTAATATCTATACATTTTAATTTCCTAACTATATATATTTTTGTGTCCCTCTAACTTTGTATACAGGAATTGAAAAAGTTGGTAAAAGGGTTAAACTATTTGGCTGGATTTATGTTCAAGAAAGATGCCACATTTGTGGAATTTTTGAATAGAGTAAGAAGTGGGGAATTGGAGTTACACTCAAAAGGAATGTGGGCTGTTCCACATCCATGGCTCAATTTGTTTGTGCCAAAGTCATCTATCATGGATTTTAATGTTGCTGTTTTTGTGGACATCATTCTCAGACAAAATAAGGCTACTGGACCCATCCTTGTCTACCCAACATACAGGAAAAAGTACTCCCATAAACTCTCTCACCCCCCACCCTCACACACAAAAAGTTTGATGCACAAAATATTTTGGGAAGGATTACATCGTGTGATGTATATAGTCTAATCTAATAGCTGTTTTTACGACTTGCACCTATAACTTATAGTAGTGGCAGAACCAACATCTTAATTAAGGGAGATCATAATCGAAAAATGTGAACAAAAGAACTAGTTAAAAAGATTCATCATCTGCTATATATACATGAAAAATAATTTTAAACTTATATAAATAGTATAATTTTTCGCTGAAGGGGATTCAGATGAACCCCATCATTATTAGCTAGCTTTGCTCCTGACCTATAGATTACATCGAGACAACTTTAGCATTGTTCTAAGATTCCCCTTCCTAATGAGTTAAATCAGTGACGGACCAGAATTTAGGGATCGTGGGTATGTCCCGAAGCTCTGAACACATATATTTGACGCCCAGAGCTTTAAAGTTTCATCTGAAAACTACAACACTCATCTTTCTAATTTATTTACTGGGTGCTTTTCTAAATCTTATATCAATTTTTATATATTTTTAATATAATCATATCAAATTTGTGTCGAATTTAACGGATACTGGAGTATCCTAAAATTGGCCTTAGGTCAACTCCTGAGTTGTATATAGAGTTTAATTTAAATACATACATATAGTATTAAAAAAAATACACTATCAAGTTATTTTTGTTTATGCCTTATTTTCAAGATTACAATTGTCATTTTTAACGAAGAGATTTACCTATATAGATATCTTTTTAGTGACCTGACTTAAAAGCAAAATTGTAATGCTGATATATAAAAGTTACAACTCTTATACTAATAATGTTTTATTTTAAGAAGTTTAAGTTTTATACGTATTACTGAAATAAAAAAATAATTTACACAATCGGCCTAGACAATTACCTATTTTAGTAGGTTAACTGACTTAATTTTAATAAGGAGAGGAGCTAGATTATATTATTTTTTTTTATATAACTGTGGTGTTCGAGCCAGCTTTTGTGCACCCCAACTAAATTCATGGGATACCTGCCACCTCCCACCACCAACAGATATTAGGTACCTCTGTCCACCAAGATTGAGACAGATGGGAAGAATCACCTAGTGTTTTTTGTCTGCGCTAGGGTTTGAACCTGAAACTTCAAATTTTCAATTCACTTCACGACCACTAGATCACACTCTTGGGTAACTAGAATATAATTTATAGGTTCGATCCTTTCTGAAATCCTGCACATAACCGAAATTTTAGTGCGCATTTTTTTTATATTGCTAATGTATGCAAACTTGAAATGCAGATGGGATGACAGAATGTCAGCAGTAATACCAGAAGAGGATACATTTTATTGTGTGGGACTTTTACATTCTGCAAGAGGATATGATGAATGCAAGATTTTGGATAATCAAAATGAAGAAATATTGAAGTATTGTGATAATACTGGCCTAAATATAAAGCAATATCTTCCACATTACAAAACAAAAGAAGATTGGATAAAACACTTTGGGAAAAAATGGAATATTTTTCAACAAAGGAAAAATCAATTCGATCCAAAAAAGATTTTATCTCCAGGGCAAAGAATTTTTAATTAGTAATGCATGTACTTAGTTGTATTGAGCTACAAAGTCTAAAAATAGTGAAGTTTAAGTTGTTTATTGTTTTAGTTTATGTATTTTTTTTCTTTGGAAAATTGAAAGATAAACTAGATGATGTAAAGCTTTCTAGTTAATTATAATATCAGTCAATTTATTGTTTTAATTTAATTATTTATTTTTAATAAATATTTATGATGTTCAATTTTATTCCCAGCAATAACTTAGCATTCATGAATTTGCTCTATGTCATGAATTTTTTTGACTTTTGTTGATATAAGATAATTATATTGTCTTTACCTTTATGGCTGCAAATGGCGCAGTTCCTCTACAAACCCCTTCCCCTTCCCCCACCCCACCCCTCCCCCAGCCCCCAAATACACACAATTTTTACTTTTTTTTTACAACAACAACAAACCCAGCATATTCTCACTTAGTGAGGGTTTGGAGAGGGTAGAATGTACGCAGTCCATACCACTATCTTCGAAGAAGTAAAGAGATTGTTTCCGATAGGCCCCGGTACAATTTTTACCTTTTTTTAAAAAAAAAAAGAAACATAGTTTAATGCTCACTTTTCTGTCAGAAAAATCAACAATGATGACTACTAGATCTTCCACACGAGCCAACTATGATGAATCTAATGCTTCAGCGTAGTTAATAAAGTTGTTGCTACACAATCAGGAGGTTACGGATTTAAATGATGAATCAGTTGCTTACAAAAAATTTGTTTACAAAAAATTCGTTGTCCCTTCCCCAACTCCAACACAGTGAGAGTTTTAGTGCATCATATCGTCTAGTCTCGAAACAATGCAGGAAAGTTTTCTTGTGATTTATTGGTTACGAATTTAAATCGTGAAATCAATCAACATCAGAATAGGTCACCTATATCATACCCCTTAAAAATACGACCCTTCCTTAAACTCAGTGTGAACGTGAAATGCTTATATTAATGATTATGCCCAATAATATGGAGGGAATAAATAATTGGATGAATTTTTAAATACGAGATGATTATAGAACGTAAAAAAGCATGAATGTGTGATTATGAAAGGATTAAACAAATGTGAGTTTAGATTAATGATTATGCCTGGAATATAAAGGGCAATATGTTGGACTGTATGAAAAGGCAAAAAAGGCTGCTAAAATCTAAATAAATACTTTAAGAAGTAGCCATATCTTTGCTCTTTTTACCTTTGTGGCTACCTATCTTTATCCTAGTCTTGGCTTTTTACATTCTCAAATTCTTTCCCTCTGTCTTCTTCATTTTTGGCTTGTTAAAGTTTTTCCGTTTTTAGTTTCTTTTTGTTTTCCAGATGAATAATTGGACATACCAGAAGAGATAGGGTTAAGAACGAAGTTTTATAGAATTAGGTGGGACCTGATGTGGCGGACAAGATGTGGAAAGCGAAACTGAGATGATTTGAACATGTGAAGAGATATGCAGATGCACTTGTAAGAAGGTGTGAGAGGTTGACTATCACAAATTTTAGGAGAGGTAGACGTATGTCGGGGAAGAACTGAGAGAGGTGACTACACAAAGCATGACATATTGACTCTAGATAAGAAGGTATGCATGTCGAGAATTAGGATAGAAGGATAATAACTGGAGGCTTGGCTGACAAGCTATCTTGATACACTTAAGAAACTCGGTAGAGTTTGCAAAATAGACACTTTGAAAACTTATTTAAATTTTTATATACAAGTCTTGGAAAATTAGGTGTTTAGACACTATTATGACATCATCACTTCTTACATACAAACTTAGTACACAAGTTTTAAACTTTATACTTTAGTCCCCCACTTCATTCATTTAATATTTAATATTTTCCACCATTTTTTATATTTCCACTATTTTTCATATTTTCCTATTTTATTTAAAAAAACTGTCCAAGAAGCCACCAATAGGAGCTCCCCTTTTCACCAATAATTTTCGATTCCGACAACTTTTCTGGCCACTTTTCCGACAAAATGTTGCTCATCACAACTGAAAATCTCTATTCTTGATCATTGCCTCCATTGTTGTTCCATCCTTTTTTGAAAAATATTGCAAAAAATATTTTTTTCACCATTTTTGCTAGCTTGAAAAGCTTTCCAAATCTGCTCAATACCTCGCCATTAGATATATTTCAATAGTTTAGAAGTCCTACACATACATTTGTCCATCCCAGAGCTAGGAGGGCATCGATTATATCCAAAATTAGTCCATTCACGTCTTTGCACAGACGTTTTCATACCAGTGATTGACCAATCATCGACCAGCTATAGTCCGATACCTTAATCTATTATCGATTAGCATGGTCTATTATGGCAGTAACTGAGGTAATTATCGCGGGTGGTAATTATATAGGTGTGTGGGAGGAGGGTCCTAACTATTGAAAGTGGAAATCATCTAGCAAGGAGACAGTGCCCATCCCGTTGCATCGCATTGGTTCGTACGATGATATGATTTGAAGAGTAATTGGTAGCGGAGAATTAGATTGCGAGCCAAAGAACGTTGTGATTAGCTATGTAATGAATGGGTGGGGTAAAATACAACCCACATTCATCAAGAATGATCGACATGTGTCGTTATACATGTTGGATGTTGCTGCCATGGTTCTAGACTATTATTGAGGATAAATCTCATCTCAGGGTCTTCGACAATCCCGCCACCACACCTAACAATCGAAGAACATGATTCATTTGAAGATGAGAGTTCGAATGCTCATCCAATGGATTCGGAAGATCATTCAATGGAATTGGAAGATCTAATTTTCTCTGAAGAAGCGAGAGAAGAGTGTGGATTGGGATCACAAACCAACCACACCTTCTCCAAAGGAACTAATTTTCAGCTAAATCAAACATTTAGCAGCAAAACGGAGCTGAAATTGTTGCTGGACGTAGCAGCTGTGAAATTTTATTTTGATTATGCTACGTTGAAGAGCCGCAATAAATTCCTCAAGGTGAAATGCTTTAGTCGTAGTTGTGTGTGGATGTTGCGGGCGAAGAAGTATGAATGCACGAACAGATTTGTCATCTATAAATACGTCGGCGACACACTTGCAGCGTCGAATACGCCATGCAGGACCATAGAAAAATTACGTCTAAAGTTATTGCATCACTCTGCGTGAACATGTATATCGAAGGAAAGGGTCGGACACTAGTGAGATTTGGAGGATCGTTTTCAAGAACTTTAGCAGCAGACCAACCTATTGGAAATACTGGTTGAGGGGTGTGATTTCCAAGGAAATGGTTCAAGGGACAGCGGAGAAAGGGTATTCCTGCCTGTTGTCTTTTTTTTACATGATCGACGTTCTTAATGTTGGCACTACCTATTCCATCATGGTGAACAAAGTTGATTGTAGGTTTATGTACTACTTTTTAGCGTTTGTCCCTTGCATTAGGGGATTCTCCCATATGAGAAAGGTTATTGTAGTCGACAACACTTATTTATATGGCAAGTACGAGAGTGTGCCACTAAGCGCAATTTCACAGGATACCAAGAACCATATTTATCTCATTGCTTTTTGCGTCGTGGACAAGAAAAATGATGTGTCTTGGATGTTCTTTTTTGAGAAGCTGAAGTTTATTGTGGTCGATGGACCAGATTTGTGCTTTATCTCAACTAGGCACATGAGCATCGCCAACAGCATCGCGAGGGCTTACAACCATGCTCATCACGAGTACTGCATAAGGTACCTAGGTCAAAATCTCTGAGTAAATCACCAATGCGGAGAACACCTCTATCTATTCTATAATGCGGCAAAGACATATTTTCTCGAGGAGTTTAGCGACCAGTTTGAGGAATTCAAGAACTACTGTCCTGAGGCAGCCCTTTTTCCTCGAGCATGAATTTGATTTTTAGAAATGGAGTAGGGCATATTTCATCGACAATAAGTTTGACATAATGACCTCAAATATTGCCGAGTCGCTGAACTCTATGTTGATTATCGAAAGGGAGTACCCCATGATATCCATATTTAATTTGATTGCTATAAGGTTTGGTGATATATTCAGGGTAATGCGTGTCTATTACCTCAAATATAAGGAAAACAAATTTGTGTCCAACACCAAAAAGATCTTAAGGGACAATATAAGCAAGGGTGACTCCTTCTATGTAGAGAATATAAGCGGGGATGAAAGAAAATTCACAGTGTTCGACAGTGGTTGTACGACCAAAGTTTACCTACTAGAAAGGTCGCATTTTTGTAGGAAGTTTGAGCTGGTCAAAATACCATGCGCTCACGCGATGACTGCTTTGTGATTGAAGCATGGTGATGATTATGGTTTGAGAGTCTATGATTACTCTTCGCTCGTGTATAAAGTGGAAGGATACCTCCTTGCGTATTTGGAATCAATTAATATTATCTCTTTGTAGTCCGAATGGCGCATGCCACAAGAATTGCTAGACTTGAATATTATTCCACCTCTCATCGTCACCAAGCTCAGAATAAAGAAAAGAAAATGAGTTAAGGGCGTGGGTGAGACTTTTAAGTCGAAGAGGAGGAACAAGTGTTTACTGTGCAAGAGAGCCAGGCACAAGAGAACCACTTGTAACAACAAAAAATCATAGTTAGAATTGTATAAATTTATGTTTTTGTAAGTCATGACAGTGTATGCATTTTGACAACCCTTCAGTGGTCTAATTAATGTCAGTCTTATCGATTTCACTCTGTATCTATTATCAACCTTTTAAGATATTGCATATATTGTGTGTTAGGTCTATTGCTTGTATTCTTTACATACCATATAGTTTATGTCACGACCTTAGCCGGGGCCCTAGCCGTGATGGGCATCCCGAACCGTGAATGTTCGAGTGCCCTTCTCTATCTGGCAATTATACACACTTTCATATAATATGAAGGAAAATTCAGAAATATAAACTAATATGGAATCATGGTCAATATCATAATTCAATTGAACAATCTGGAATGGAAATCATAAACCTCTAACAACGTCTAACATCAGTCTGCGAAATCTCTAACAACTAAAAATGACATTTATTAGTAGTTCTTACACTATTGACACCTGGTTTTGGGCATGATTGGTATTTTGGATAAGTTCTTTCCACATTATTGTGATTACTTATATGGTTCGACTTCGTTCTAGAAGCCTTACCTTGGGATATTTCTGTCTTTTCCTCTTTTCATATCAGTTTGAGTGATAGGCTTACTTGTCAAGGTACGCCGCGATAAGTGCCATCAGGACCCTTATTTTTGAGTTGTGACACATACGATCACATGACTTGTTTAGGCTCATTTAATTGCATAATATACAATTACTACTTATTATTTTATTAATTAAATAATTCTTTTCAAAATATGTGCTAGTCATGGTTTATAAATATGTATCCTAGTCTAGTATATTTATTAATGAAGATGTACACCATGTATGCTAGACTATGCTTTGTTATGTACTTGACCTGATATAGTCTAGCATAGACTGTGAACTATTTCCACAATTAAATAACTAGACTATGATATTTAATCATAGACCATGACTAACACATATTTTGAGAAGGATTAATTCATTAATAGAATAATAAATAATTAGATATTATGCAATTAAATGAGCCTAAACAAGTCATGTGATTGTATGAGAGTCTGCGTAAATTAAAAATGTTGATCAAAGATATGAGGTGATGAGTTGTGGTTGAACAAATGAATTCTCCACAACATACTTGTGCTTTGGGCAAACATTGCCCCAAGGATGTTGGTTGTTCATCCACTATCCATTCTCACACATCTTTGATCACCACTTTCAATTTGCGTGGACTCTTATACAATCACATGAATTGCTCAAGCTCCTTTAATTGCATAAAATTAAATTATTTATTATTTTATAGATTAAATAATCATTCTCAAAATATGTACTAGTTATGATCTATGAATATGTATCATCGTCTAGTGTGGTTATTAAGGAATTAGAGCAGAGTTTATGCTAGACGGTCGATCTATGCAGTTCATGATCTACCTAACACATAAGAAGGCAACGATTATAACTCATGTCTATGAAACAAGTCCAGCAGTAACAAAATTCTAAATATCAGATTTTTACAATGGTAATAAAGTACACGTCAAATCACATCCAACGATAATATCTCACTTTTTTATTCTATGAAAGGAAGGCTATTTTTGTGTTAACACTCATTTTTTTTGGTTTTAATTTTTGTTAACAACTACAATGTCTCAAGCATCCTAAACTTCAAATGCAAAGTGTCCTACATATGTCGTTGTGGTAATCCAACTTTTTTTTGGAAGTCACGCACCGATTCAAATCCAGGTCAATTTTTTTTTAACTATGCGATTGAAAAGGTTAATGGCGGATGCTCTTTTTTTAAGTGGCTTGACTAAGTCTCACCGACGAGTAGCCCATCGACATCAAATTTTTGGAGCACTTTCCAGTTTCATATACTACAAAGGCTTCAGGAATCTGAAGAAAATAGAGATCTACTAATGACATGTTAAAAGAATCTAAAGAACAAAGGGATTACTCAAAAAGGATCACTAAAAGAAGTCGAAATGAGGAGGGATCAACTAAAGCAAAGGTTGATTTTGGTTGAGGAAAACGAGAATGGCGTAAAAAAATTATTGTATGGTTTTTTTGTTGTTGTTGGCTTTCTGGAAAGGTGTAATAGGGATGTAGGAAACTGAATAAATAGATGTATGGTTTCTTAAATCAATCGTGGGTGTAATCTATAATTACTAGAGAATTATGTCTATGTGTTTAATCATCGACCTCTATAAACCATGATAGTTACTGTAAATATATTATTTACTCAATCGATCATCTGTGCAGTCAATAAATTATAGAGAACAACTTCTACAATGTTTTCAATCAACCACTATAAATTAGGACAATAGCTAAACTAGTAACGCAAAGCAATCAACTGTTTAATCTACTGAGACAATGGAATAATGAACATAATTTCATCAGTAAATGTCATCATTGACATGCCAAATATATGTAATTCAATTATCCATAAAACAAATCACTAAAAACAACAAATCATTACGAAAATCATTTATTTAAAATCCACCAAACTACTTGTTATCTTGATTGATTTCTGCAACAATGCCCATCACATCCACTTCTTTTTCTTCATGTTTTTTCTCCTCTTCTTCAACTTCTTTCTTCTTATTTTCCTTCTCTTCTTCTTCTTCTTCTTCTTCTTCTTCTGATGATGATGATGATGATGATGATGATGATATGATGATTTCTTCTCTTCTTCAATGTTTTCAACCTCCTGTTCAACCACTACTTCTTTGGCAATTGCCTTCTCATTTTTCTCTTCTTCTAATTTTTTTTACCATCTTCTTCTGTTTTCTCCTCATTTTCTTCTTCTTCTTCTTCTTCTTCTTCTTCTTCTTCTTCTTCTTCTTCTTCTTCATCTATCATGACCTCATCTTTTTCTTTTTCTTCTTCTTTCGCATCTTGTTCATCTGCTGCATTCTCCTCTTTCATTTTTTTCTTCTTTGTTCTCGTCTTCAACTTTTTCATCTGCTGCATCAATGTAAGTCACTGTGACTGCAAGTTCTTCGAGGTTTAATTGATTCCAACTATGATGGGACTGTTGAGGTGCACTACATTGTTTTGAAAGAATTACAAAAATTATGCAAGAAAATTAAACAGGAAGAAAAAAATAAGTTAATTTACCTTTATCTTATTGCTTCTTCTTATTCTTCTTGATTCTCCTCAGCCTCTCATCTCTAACAAAAGAAGAAATATCCAGTAGACTTTTCTCGAGCAAAGCAACACGCTCGCTCAGGTCATCATTAGAAGCGTCTGGTGCAGTTCTTCAACGCATCGATTGACGTATCCTTAACTTTGTCCGTGTATGGCTTAAATATTTTCATGTATCTCTGCTCCATCTCATGGATAGTAGGGGTGAGGTACAGATGCACAATCTATAAAAAAATAAAAATAAATTACACAAATTTCACTAATATAATAATATTATTATCATATCATAATAAGTATAATTTTACCTTTGTGCTATTTTCTTTGTACTTAAAGGGTTGCGTTCCATTATGTTGTCACACTTCGACGTGTGCCATCTAAGAAGACGCAGAATGGGCAGAGGAGAATCCAACGACTTGCCTGCGTACCTTCCTAGATGAGGAAAGGCTTCATATATCCAAACCTGCAATCAATAGAAGCATAAGTTAATCTACAGGGTCTATGTATTACTGCATAAATATGTAGGAGTCTATAATAAATCAATAAGATGATAGATTATAAGTACCAAAAATGCCCAGGGAAAGCCAAATAATGCGTACAATGCATTATTCCTCTTGACAAAAGCTACTTTTTGCTTGGTCAGATCAATCTTCTTTTTCAGATAGCTCAAGGACAGCCTAAAGGACTCTTTTCCCTATGGATACCTCCGAAGAATTCTAAATTAGACGCCATCTTGATGTGGTCCGAATCTACCTTATTTTACGGGTCATTTGCCAGCAGCATCGCCTACACGAACCAAACCAAAACATACTTCAACTTTTGTTGATTATTCAGTCTATTACCTTTCATCAGGCTAATTAAGTTTGCAGTAGTAATTCTCTTGTTCTTCGTCACCTTAAAATGAAAGCTTTCTCCATTCTGGAGGACTTTGTTCATTTTTGATTCACGAGAATATGCTGAATAATTTATCCCCATAATCAAAGCAAATTTTCTTAAGCCGAAACAAGATGACTTACTGTTCACACCGAATTAAATTTCGTGGTTTTTGTTTATTTTTTATATGTCACAGCAACCCATAATGGACCATCTGTCTATTAAACTTAAAATGTTCTGGCATATGCCTCAAGTGTCCGAAACATGTCTTCTTAAAGTCAAAATACAACTTCTGTCAACAAAAATCCATCTAAACTCTTGATAGACCGCCATTCTTGCTCTAACGGAAATCTTTGCAGTAAAACGACCTAGATAATCCAGCCAGGTTGTTAGTCCGTACGAATTAACAGAGATAACTCTCGCACAAATTGACAAGGGTAAGGGATCCTCCTCCTCTCCGTCTCTGCTATCTCTCCTATCCTCGTCTTTCTCGCTATTACTTTTACTTTCTTCTTTGCTTTCCCCTTCGCTATCCTAAACATCCTCACTTTTATGTTGTAACGCCCCAAAATCTAATTTCTGAGATGTCACATGGTGCTCCAAACTAAAAGTAATTCTGAGCTAACGCTGGCTGCTTTTCTACTAAATATGAATCTCAACATAGGGGAAATATGAATATAAAAATATAATAAATGTGGAAATCTTATTTGAAATATACTAATCGCACAAGTCTTGGTAAAACAATACTGAAAAATCTGAATACTGAATCAAAATTCTAAAACTGAATCTAGAAGTCCGATAAGTCTCTACTGACTGAATCTAGAGAGTCGCTAGGACAAGACCCAGCTGACTCAAACTATCTGAAATGAATAATGAAACATCTACTAATAAACTTGAAATCTGAATAGCTAAGTCCCCAGACTATGAGGACTCACCAACTGCAGGAATGTAGATAAGATGCTTGAAAATCACTCACGCTGATGAAACTGAGCACTTGAACCTACATTATGAGACAATGTAGCATATAGACGTATATGTGGATCAGTACTTTGATGATGTACTGAGTATATGGGGGTGAATGTAATAAGTAAGCAATGCCATCACAATTTATAAAATCATGCATGCTAAATGTAAATGACTCACATAGGCTTGAGTAATCTGAAATCTGAAGATCTTAAATCATGAATAGTAAAGCACATAATATAAATCTTGTGATCTATTACACTTAGTTCTGCAATCTGTATTCTGTTCTTATTCTCAAATCGTATAGGCTAAGTGAAATCTGAAAACTCATTCTACATGGAAAAAAATATTTTATCTTAAGGAAAATCTTTCAAAGCTTTTCTTTACTAGTAGAGAGGTTCTTCTAACCGACATAAACCATGTGAGAATTCATGGAGTCCAACGTTCTTGTCCCCTTAAGGAGAAATTCTTACGTTGAGGAGAGGAGTCATACTCTTGCCAGAGAGTATAACCTATCTAAATGAGCATATATCTATCATCCACGTAGAAGTGGGAACAATCTAAATCCTACATTGGTACGTAGTTTTGGGGTATGAAACCGTAGTAAAGTACCTATTTCGGTGCTAAATACTACTCTCATTAAATCTGTAAGCTCATTCTGATGAAAATCCACTTTTAAAATAATCTAATGGTTTATAAATCAACCGTATATCTGTAAAGCTAAATCTGTAATCTGAATCTGTAAAGTGAATTTCATATCTATTCTGAGACCAAAAGGTCAAATCTTTATCAATAATCTGAAAGGAATCTAGTCATAGGGTGCTTATAACACAACAATTATTGAAATAGCAATCTTTAATTAGGGCTTAATGACCCATGTATCAATCTCATGTTCAAACATCAAAATGTTCATGCTTGATAATGTAAACATTGATAATTCAATTCATAATCTGGAAATTTCTGCAATATGCATGAAAATATGAACATAATCATGTAATTCAACTTCTAAATCATTGGAAATCTCATAAGCTTGTAAATAACATTAATGGGTATAAACTAACTTCAATTTCATGGGAAATCATATAAAATTCAGTAAATCCATAATTAAAATAAGTTTTAGACACAAGGATGAAAGGAGTATCCTCGTTCATAACCCCACATACCTCAATAGATAAACTAGATGCTAAAACTTGAATCTTAGATCTCTATTGATGCTTTGAAGATGAATTCTTAGATTTCTTGTATTGGGAATCCTTAATCTTGAATTTCCTTGGAGAACTAATGGAAGAATTGGGTTTCTTGGAGAAGGAGCTTTGATAATATGGGATTTTCTTTTGAGAGAAAAGTAATGAAATAAGCATAAAGTGCTTTGGTATATGCTTAATGATGTGTTTTGGATAGATTGGGGCCCTGGGGATTGACCAAAATGTCCCAACTAAAATTTAAATCGGAACTGGAAATCAACCAAAAATCTCGATTTACTGGGCTACCGCGCCACGCCGCGCCACGCCACTATCGCGGCGGCTCTCTGGAAAAGGACGAGTAGGAACTGGGCGTTCATCGCGACATGCCACAATTGCGGTGCCCCTTGGATTTCCATTTTAACCCTTGGCGCGATGCGCTAGAATCGCGAAATCTCACTGGATTGGGATAATTGGGAAAATAGGCTTCTCCGCAATGCGGGGCTATCACAGAGGGCCACTGGAATTTGACAATTGCGGATTTTGCCTTCTCCGCAATGCTCTAAGTGCCCAGGTGGCATACTGTCAACTTAAAAATGCCATAACTCCTTCACCAAGTGTCGGATTTGGGCGAATCTAATATTATTGGAAAGCTTATTAAATTTTTCACACAATGGGAGGTCTAAATCTGGAAAAATTCGACACGAAATAATTATTCTTCATTTTGGAAGCTATCCCTTAATATCCTAGGGACAGATTTTAGCTAGAAAAGGTATGGGGTATTACACATATGCAGTACTATCGTCATATTCGGAAATTTCGGCAATAATTTTTTATCGATTTCCGATTCGGATTCATCAACTATAGGTTTTTTCCTCTTGGAGGTTTTGAAAACTTCTTCGGCTTTTCACTTCCTACTTCTAGAAGCAGTGAAAACAGGTTTCTTAACTGCTCTATGAACTCTTCTCACCATTTATGATCTACAATAAAAAAATGAATCTACAGTTGTTGATTTATCAACCACTGGTCTATTAATAAAAATAAAAAAATGCAGCAAAAATAAATCTGTAGTGGTCGACCTATCGGCCACTGGTCTATTAAGAAAAATGAGAAAACGGCTCACATCAAACATGCAAATCAAGTTCCAACTTCACCATATATTGGCAGTGCAATTCACAACAACAAGAACACCATTAAAATGGGTCCAATTCTGTATAAAAAATTTAAAATCAATACTCAATATAAGTAAAAAATATTTTAAAAAATTCTACTCATTAGCCAAAGCAAAACACAATCAATTATGTGGAATCAATAATGTTAACTAAAAACTCAAAGTTCGACTAATTCAACGAAGAACGATATAATTTTTATTAGAATTGAAGAATCCCAACACAAAATGAAATAAAAAAAATAACTAAAATGGATCTAAAACTAAGCGGGGAAGAATATTAAACTCATGAGCAAGAGAAACTGAATAATTTCGACCGAGAAAGCAGAATCGTGCAAAAAAAAAAATTTCAAAAAATTTGAACTAAAATCGGAAGAAGGATGGTTTTTCAAGATAGAAAAATATTGTTTAAAATATTAAATTATTTTAATGAATGTTTGGAAAATTAATAAATATAAAAAGGGACCATGTTGTATTTTTTAAAAAGTTGTATTTTTTCTCCAAGTTTTAAAAATATTAAAGAGGCCCATGACCCCACAACCCTGCCCACTTTTTGCCCTTGTCAATCCTTAACCCTAAAAAATAAATTAAAAAAAAAAATTAGTGTCTAACCTTCAAAATAAGTTTTGAAAGTGGGTAGATTTCAAAATAGTCTTTAGAAACTCTAACAAGTCCTTACATAAAATAGCAGGGAAAACTAAGTATTCATGAACCTATTAAGAAATATCAGTCAAATCTGATGGCTTACAAGTATGTAGACTATCAAAATGATTCATACAATAAAGTTCATTAGTTTTATAAGCTTCACCGACAAACAAATGTATTATTATGAGTACCAAACACGCAATACTTTCACAAACCAAACGTAACATGTCTTTAGGACTAGAAAAAGGCACACCCAAGAACAAAACGTAGAAGTTAACGCACGCGCACACACATATATCCATCATATAATTGAAATGAAGAGTCGTAGCGCGCGACAGATTGCTTTGACTTGATTTATGGCAAAATTATAAACAACGCGATGGATTCTTTAACTTTGTCAAAATTCTCTTTTTTCCCAAATGTTTTTCCTTTCAAATATATCTTCTTACCAATTATTACTTCAGCCTCTGTGGGATTGTGACTTATGCCTTCACTTTTTCTTGCTTCATAAGTTGTTAGGACTTGTGAAGTTTTGATGATTGACAAGAGGCCATGGAATAAGTAAGTTTAGCTGATTCATGAAAAACTATTTTAAAGAGTTCAACTTGCAAGAGGACTTTGTGTGGATAAAGTCACGGGTGCAAAAATAAAGGAACAGAAGTTTGTTATTTTAGATAAACATTAGGAGATCATCACGTGCTGAAAAGAAGAGTTAGTGTTTGAATAAAACACTCAAGAAGAGAGTCCAAGAAGTATGAGAGTCCTTGGAGTTGAAAGTCTTACTTGATTGTAAAGATCAATAGAAGCTATAAATATCCAAGGACTTTCAAAATGAAATTGATGCACAAATACTGAGAGAAAAAAAGGGAGAACACAAGCAAATAAGTAAGAACAATATTTGAAAGATTTCTGCTGAGCTATCGAAGTGCAGCCTAATACAGTGAACCAGATTGTAGAACCTGTTTCATCCTTGTGTTGAACAGTCTTCTATTCTAGTTATTATGTATTAGGAAGTTTATTGAGTTGTAATTGTCATACTTTCTTAGTGACAATGTGTTATAAACTAGTTTTGGATTTGAGTATTCGAGTTGGGATAACTCAAAGACTTGAAAACATAAACCTTGGGAGGTGTTATAAATTGGCAGATATAAAGAAAACCACAAGCAAAATAATAAACAAGAACATACAAATTTACATGAAAACCCTTACGGCAAAAACCACGAAAAGAGGCAGAGGATATTTTATGATAATAAAAGGAGAGGATTATAATATGGAGAATGAGTATTTTCTGAAATACACAAAATAATCCACTAAATGCACTTATATAATACGTGCATACAGATAAGTCCTAGGCCCAAAAACATAAAGGTCCATATCGGCCCGATCCCTACACTACCACCAGAGACCTCATTGAAAATCACAAATATGGGTTACATCGCAAAACTTTCAGGGTCGACTCAACATAATTTGGGTCACAACTCTAACAATCTCCACTTTAATATGAATTCTTATTCAGAACTCAAATCCATTTAAAGACAAACTCTCCACCACTTCCACAAAAGCCCCTACGGGCACATCTCAACAGCTAACACCAACCAAGTCTAAGCATTGCTCAAACTTGGCACTTGGTAGTATCTTGGTCATCATATCAGTAGGATTTTCATGGTTACTAATCTTGCTTACCACAATATCACCACGAGAAATAATTTCACGCACAAAATAATATCAAACATCGATGTGCTTTGTCCTCTCGTGAAACATCTGATCTTTCGTAAGAAAGATAGCACTCTAACTATTGCAAAAGACCGTAGTAATCTGTAAGTCTTTGCTAAGTTCACCAAATAGACCCTTCAACCAAATGACTTTTTTGAAAACCTTTGTAATAGCCATGTACTCTGCCTCAGTAATTGACAAAGAAACCGTAGTCTGTAAAGTAGCTTTCCAACTGATAGCACAACCACCATTGGTGAAACCATAGCCTATAAGGGACCTCTTTTTATCATGGTCTCCTGCAAAATTAGAGTCAACATACCCAATTACTCCATCTCTATTTCATCCAAACTGCAAATAAACATCAGATCCATGCAAGTATCTAAAAATCCACTTAACTATTTTCTAATGTTCTTTGCCATGATTTGCCATGTATCTGCTAACTGCACTGACAACATAAGATAAATCTAGTTGGGAACACATCATTGCATATATAAGAGACCCAACGGCACTAAAGTATGGAACTTGAGATATATAGTCACGCTCACTATCTATCTATGGAGATAAAGTGACCAAAAGTTTGAAATGAGCTGCCAATGAAGTAGTAAAAGGCTTGGCATTTTGCATATTGAAATGGTGAAGCACTTTTTCAATATATCCTTTCTGACTCAAGTATAACTTACAATTCTTTCTATCCCCCAGAATCTCCATGCTAAGAATCTTCTTTGCTACTCCTAGATCCTGCATATCAAACTCCTTACTAAGCCAAACTTTGACTTTTATTATCTCTCTCATATCATTTGTTACAATCAACATATCATCAACATACAAGAGAAGATACATGAATGAACCATCACTTACCTCCTTGAAGATACACAACTATTATAGTTGCTCCTCTAAAACATATGAGAGGTCATAAAAGAGTCAAACCTTTTATACCACTGTCTGGGCGACTGCTTTAAGCCATAAAGAGACTTTTTCAACAGGCATACATAGTCCTCCTTTCCTGGACTACAAAGCCCTCTGGTTGCTGCATATAGATATCCTCCTCAAGTTCTTCATATAAGAATGAAGTTTTAACAACCAACTGTTCAAGCTCAAGATTATGTATGGACACAATACCAAGTAATGCTCGAATCAAACTATGTTTTACAACAGGAGAAAATACATTGGTAAAGTCAATACCTGGAACCTAACTGTAACTAGTCTTGCTTTGTACCTAGCATCTTCAACTCCCGATGTTCCTTATTTCTTTTTGAATACCCACTTGCAACGGATAACTTTCTTATCTTTAGGAAATCTTACTAGATCCTATGGGCCATTCTTATGAAGTGATTCTATCTCTTTCTACATAGAAATAATCCAACGGTCAAAATTATCACAACTAACTGCCTCTGATTAAAAAGAAGGATCTTCATCGGAATTAATACCTTCTACTACACTAAATGCATAAGCAACCAAATCAGCTTCAGCACACTTCTGAGGAGGTTTAATATCTCTTCTAGGCTTGTCTTTAGCATTAGAATATTATGGTACCACTGGTGGTGAAGAAGAAATAGTATCACTCTGTATCTCTAAGATATACTAAGAAGTAGGCATTGGTGTAGACACTAATCCAATTCGCAATTCAACATGGGTGCTTGACTTTTGCTGATTCATGTCACTAAGCTCATCTAGAGGCAAAGAACTAGATTCAGAGGGAGTCCGAAGCCTGGAAGTTTTATCAAACACAGTATCCCTGCTAATTATAACCTTTCTACTTGATGGACACCAAAGCTTATAACCTTTAACATTAGGCTTACCCATAAATAAGCACTTGACTGGTCTAGGTTCTAACTTTCCATTACGCAAGACATCCAAATATCCTCATATAAGAGTTACTAGCAGGAGTGCCAGACCATACCTCTTGTGGAGTCTTTTTATCAATCGCAACTAAGGGAGAGAATTTAATAAGAAGACAAGTTATGGAAGCAACTTTAGCCCAAAAAGACTTAGGTAAACCAATATTAGAGAGCATACAACGCACCTTCTCCATTATACTTCTATTCATTCGTTCGGCCATAATATTCTGCTACAGAGTATGATGAATTGTCAAGTGCATCATAATTTTTTCTGATTTGCACAAAGCATTAAATTCATTAGAATAGTACTCTAAACCATTATCGGTCCGAAGGCATTTTACCTGCTTCCCTGTCTATTTTTCAATCATAGTCATCCACTCTTTAAAAGTAGGCAACACATTCTTTTGCTTCAAAAAGTACACCAAACTTTTCTGGAATAGTCATCAATAATAGTCAACAAGTAAGTAGAGCCACCTCTAGAAGGTGCTCTAGAGAGCCACCTCTAGAAGGTTCTCTAGAAGGACCCAGAGACTAGAATGAATGTAAACAAGTGTGCCCTTAGTTGCGTGGATGCCTTTAGTGAATCTGACTCTTTTCTGCTTCCAAAAAATACAGTGCTCATAGAACTCCAATTTTGTAATACTCTACCCATCAAGAAGTCCTCTCCTTCTTAGTTTATCTATCCCATTTTCACTCATATGCCCCCGGGACATATGCCAAAGTTTAGCAAAGTCACTTTCTGATAGAAGGGAGGTACAAATAGTTGCATCACCTGTAACAATAAAGCCTTCCATGACATACAAATTTTTAGACTTTCTCTGTCCCTTCATCACAACAAGAGTACCTTTAGTAACCTTCAAGACTCCACCAATGTACCTATAACCGTTTGAATCAAGAGTACTCAAGGAAATAATATTTCTTTTCAGGTCTGGGACATACCGTATGTCACCAAGTGTCCTCACAACCCCATCAAAAATCCTGATCTTGATTGTTCCAATACCAGCTAGCTTACAATGCGTGTTATTTTCCATTAACACAACACCTTTAGATACTGTTTCATATGTTATAAACCAATCTCGATTATGACACATATGAAATATGTAAGCTTAATCAAGAATCTAATCCTCACAGGGTTTGGATTTACCATCAGAAACTACCAAGAGTTCCCTATCACTACCATCGTCTTCCATAAAATTGGCTTCACCGGACTTCTCTGGTTGGTTTCCCTTCGGTTTTAGAGCTTCTCTTTTCTCTCTATTCTGCAGCTTCCAACACTCAAATTTGATATGTCCCTTCTTCTTATAGTAATTACAGATTTTTTTTCTATTTTTAGATTTGGACCTAAACCTATCGTCACCACCAGAATTCCTCTCACGAGTCCTTTCTCGAACAATGAAACCATCTCTTTGAGTCTCTGACCCATTTATAAGATGCTTTATCTCCTCCTTAGAGTGTATCATAGACTTCATCTATGGTCAGGGTATTACAAATATATAAAATCATATCCCTAAAGGTCATGTATGATACAGGTAGTGAACATGACAAAACCAACCCTAAATCTTCTTCATCGTACTTAACCTCTAGAGTCTCTAAATCAGAGATAATTTCTGTAAAAACAGATAGGTGATCTTCCAAAGACACACCCTTAGACATACGATGGGAATAAAGTCATTGTTTGAGATGCAACTTACTTATTAGGATCTTTGTCATGCATAAAGATTCCAGTTTCAACCATAACGCAGCGGCAGTGGTCTCCATCAAAACATCCTATAGAATTTGATTGGATAAGTGAAGCTGGATCTTTGATAGAGCCTTTCTATCTTTACATCATTTATCATTATCTGTCCACGACGAGGGCATGTGATCAAACCCTAATAATGTATCATCCAAATCCATTTGCACGAGCACAACCTGCATCTTAACCTGCCATAATGAAAATCTAGTATTGCGATCCAACAATGGAATATCATACTTTATGGTTGCCATCCCTGAGAAAAAAATCAACCAAGCTCTGATACCAATTTGTTATAAGTCGGCCAAAATAACTCTTAACAAGCAAATTAATAAACAAGAACACACAGATTTACGTGGAAACTCTTACGAGAAAAACCACGGGCAGAGGCAGAGGATGTTTCACTATAATGAAAGGAGAGAAGTACAATGTGGAGAATGAGTATTTTCTGAAATACCCAAAATAACCCACTAAATGCACTTATATAATATGTGCATACAAATAAGTCCTAGTTCCAAAAATATGAAGGTCCATATTGGCCCGATCCCTACACTACCACCATAGACCTCATTGAAAATCACAAATATGGGTCGTACCATGAAATTTTTAGGGCCGGCTCAACATAATTCGAGTCACAACTCTAACATGAGGTTTGTACGTTTTTAGGAATTAGAGTTAGTTCCTAGGATTTCTAGAGTTGTGTAATATGATTTTTAAGTGGGGAAACTTGAAGTGGGTTTTAATAGTCTGGGGATATTGTTGAACATTAGAAATTAGAGTTTATAATTCATTAGGTTACAGAGTTTGTAATCTTTTGTGGAGATGATAAGATACAAAATGAGGAACACCAAAATCAGTCCACAAATTCAAGACTAAACCTAGACCCCCTTGGACTACACTTCTCGGGTTCAACAACAACAATAAGTTTAACAAGATAAATGGTGTTTTTGACACCAAAACAGCCACCACAAACTAATATTATCAACACAAAATGATGAACACGAACAACAACAAAAATTTGAGAAACAACAACTACAAACGGTTTACAATAATATGATACAATGATTACAAGATTTACGATGAAACAAGGGATAGATAGATAGACCAATGGTTGGTATAATCTTAAGAACCCAAGATATTATTCCACTCTTGGACCCTTAACACCACATACAATAAATACCTATCTCTTATGTGACATAAGATCGGATTCCACCTCTCAAGAATCGATGTTTCCAAGAAAAATACAATCATTAGTGATTCCAAACTAACAATATTCCTTTTATAGCTTTTACAATATATATGTTAAAATAACAAAAAGGTCCTTCAAAGAGTGGGCGACCATCAAGTGTAAGTTATGCACTAATTTTTAGTACATTTTGGGCCCTTTTTACACTTCAATAGCATACACCAAGGCTCGGGTCCAACACGCACTCTCATATATCCATATCCACAATTATTCCCGTATCATCCTTTCCATCTTGAGAGGAATTTGACCACAAATTAATGGCTTCACCTCGTTCAATTCTCCACTTCAAAGAAACCTACTCAAAACAGCCCGCAAAATAAGTCACAAAATAAGTCAAAACAGTCCACAAAAACATGAAGAATCTGAGGGCTCAATAACAACAAGTCTTGGACAACATCTTTATTTTGAACCTCCACTTCCTCTACATATTGATCCTTGTCTTAGTCCTCATCCAAAACACATAGTGAATGACAAAGAAAATACTAAACATATCCCACCTCTTTTCTTGGTGGTAGGTTCCTTATGGTTCCCTACGTCTTCCCCTCAACTTCTCTTCCATCATATATGCATCATTGTAGACTCCATGTCCCTTATGTTTCTTTCTACCAAACCTCTCTATATGGATATATTGGTTTAGGTGAAGTGGAGTTTCGGATGAAAGAATTGATTTAGTAATGTGGAGCTTTGCTTGTGGAGCTTGGATGGGAGGATATTGGATTCCAAGTCCTTCTTGTTCTACTTGATTGAATTAAGGGAAAAGTGACCTACTTAGGTCTCAGGTTGGAGTACATTTGGTGGTTTGGCTTATGTTTGTGTCATTTGGTGGTGGTCTTGGAGGATTGATTGTTTGAGGTAAATTTTTTGAAGTAGAAACGTGAGAATTCCTTCTCCTCTCCACTCGATTAAACCTCTCAAGTATAGTAGACATATTCGAGCCCAATTTTTCAAGACCCACATTTGCCTTAGCTATTTCTCGAGCAATAGCATTAAGGTGGTCCAAAGTGGTTACCATTATGGCCAAGAAGTTACCTACAAAACAGAAAAACACGTTAGCTGTACAAAAACATCCCCACTCTCTCTTTTTGTTTCTTGTCTCTCGGATCCCTCACACTCGATCTCACAAATGTTTTAAGGTTACTTGTACTCCGAGAGGTGTTGAGAGGTGAATCCAACATTGACAATGACTCCAAAGAATAAGGAAAACACACAAGGACATATTACAATGACTCAAAAGAATTACAATGACTCAAAAAGAATAAGACACACAAAGGAACGTATACACGAATAACGAGTTCAAAACCAATTTACAATCTAGTAAATGGTCGCTAGCTTGTAAAGTAGTATTAGAATCAATTAACAAAACTAAGAAAACAACAAATTAAAACTAAAAGATCAAAATTTGAGCTTAAAATTTATCGTGTGAACAGTAATTAGTGATGTGGAAGTCCATGATTGGATCGGTTCTCAACAATTTTATTTTCCAAATTTGAAAGTCTTGATCAATTTTACAATTTGAACTTTAGTGGAAATTGTTCAATGGAGGGAAATACAAACTAGTCTTTAGAGCTTCTTTTTCAATTCAAATTTCAAGACTCAAAAGTCTTTGACTAGACTTGTACTCCTCCTTAAAACATGGACCCTTGTTTTATGGAAAAGTGGTGGAGATGTGATGTGAAGCCTTTTGGTGGTTAGGGGTCTTTCAAGACTTGACAAGTTCCACACCTTGTATTTCACCTTTTGAAGATCTAAGTTTACTTTAACATTAACAAGGTGATGAATATGGAAAAGAACTTCAAAAACACAACAACCACAACAAGAACAACCAGCAACAATCTCCCAAGAACAACAATAATTCCACAACAACAAGATCAACAACAAAATTACCAACAAACGGCCAATGCTCTTTAGTGTTGTATTTCGGTTTAAGCAAGAGGTGAAGGTTGTGAAGAACTTCAAGAATAAAAAACTAAGAACTACAACAATATTCACATGGCCAACTTAAAATACACAACAACAAGATCAACACCACACGGCCACAACAATGTTCACAACAACAATATCCCAATAAGGCTCAAACTAAGATCAACTCAAAGTGTTAGTGATGAACACTACTAACACTATAAACACACAATACAAGTAAAAGACTCCTAGATCTAGACTCAAGAACAAATCTCAGCCAAGAACACAATTTCGGGCAAGAACACAAAATGGAAAGATTTGTTTCTTTTTTTATTTTTTTTGTTTTTCTAACACTTTTTTTGTAATTTTCTAACAAGAAATCCCAAGATTGATCTTGTAGAAACAAGATCAAGCAATGCTCTAATACCAAATGATACGATTCAAAATGAGGAACACCAAAATTAGTCTACAAATTCAAGACTAAACCGAGACCCCCTTGGACTACATTTCTCAGGTCTAACAACAACAACCAGTTTAATAAGATACAAGGTGTTTTTAACACCAAAACATCCACCACAAACTAATATTATCAACACAAAATGATGAACACGAACAACAACAACAATGTGAGAAACAACAACTACAAACGACTTACAATAACAAGATACAATAATTACAAAATTTATAATGAAATAAGCAATAGATAGATAGACCAATGGTTGGTATAATATTAAGAACCCAAGAGCTTATTCCACTCTTGAATCCTTAACACCACACAAAAAAAAGACCTATCTCTTACTTGACACAAGATCGAATTCCACCTCTCAAGTATCGGCATTTCCAAGTAAAATACAATCACTAGTGATTCCACACTAGCTCTTGACCTAGTTTTGATTTTGGTGCCTCTAAAGGGAGAGGACTTGTGTTCTTATGACTTACAAAATTATCCAAAAAAATAACTAAAGAAATCCTACAATGTTTCTTTTATAGCTATTACAAAATATAAGTTAAAATAACCAAAAGGTCCTTCAAAGAGTGGGCATCCATCAAGTGTAAGTTATGGACTGATTTTTGGTGCATTTTGGGACTTTTTTACACTTCAATTGAATAAACCAAGGCTCGGGTCCAACACGTACTCTCATAAATTCATATCCACGATTATTACTATATCAGGAGAGGCTCATTGAGTTTAGTGAAGTTGGGGTGAAATGATCATGGGTTTTTACACCTTTTGTGAACCTGGTGTTTTCCACGTAAAAATATTATCTTTATTAGCTTTTGTTGGAACACGTTAGCTGGTCCATCCGTAGATAAAAATTAGGCATAACTCACATAAGTTATTAGAACGTGTATAAATAACATAAGTTGTATAAATTCTCCAAACACAGCTCAAATAAAGAAAATATACAATCAGTTTTGATTCAAGTAGCTACATTCAAGTTCAACCAAATTTTGATTTACTCTATAAATTTTGATCCTTTTATAATTCTATTCATCTCAAAATTTTTTGATGGAAACTGACATAAGAGAGCTATCATGAACACAACATAGTGAAATCCCACAAAGTAGGGTTTGGGGAGGATAGAGTATCTACAGTCCTTAACCCTACCTCATGGAGATAGGGAGGTTGTTTTCTAAAGAACCTTAACTTAAGTGAAATAAATTAAAGTAGTAATGGAAATAAAAAATAGCAGTGAAGAAACCATGACAACTTGTGGGAAAGTAGTGTGGGAATACATGTAAGAAATAGTTCACATCAGTAAGATAGTGTGACCTCCTAAACATAGTACACAACAGATGATAAACTACATTAATAAGGCTAAAATTACAACAGACACAGTGCTCTAGACTACCGCTAAGCTCTACCCCATTGAAAAGCAATGCTGATACGAGAATAATCATGAATATGGGCTTATGAGAGTGCGTGTTGGACCAAAGCCTTAGTGTGTGAAATTGAAGTGTAAAAGAATCTCAAATTGCACCAAATCAGTCCATAACTTACACTTGATGGGATCCCACTCCTTGTAGGGCCTTTTGGTTATTTTAACTTATATTGTGTAATAGCTATATAAAGAACATTGTAGGGCTTTTAGACTTAGTTTTTGGATATTATTATAATTCATAAGACACAAGGAACATCAAGTACTCTCTCTAAAGAAGCTTGGCCGAAACTAGGGCAAAATCTAGGGTGGAATCACTAGTGCTTGTAATTTGCTTGGAAACGTAGATGCTAGAGAGGTGGAATCCGATATTGTGTCACGTAAGAGATAGGTTTTTGTTGTGTGTGTGGTATTAAGGGTCCAAGATTCCACCAAATTATTGGGTCCTTAAGATCACATCTTCAATTTTCTATCTATCTATTATTTTATCTTGTTGTAATCTTGTTAGTGTTGTAACTTGTATCCGTTTGTTCTTGTTTTCTAGTGAAGCCATGTTCTTGTTATTTTTATCACATTATTGTTCTTAATATTGTGTTGTTAACTTAGTTTGGTTTGTTGGCTGGTTTGGTGTGAAAACACACCTTTGTATCTCATTTCTTGATGTATTTGTTGAATCTGAGAGAGTCCTTGGTTCTTGAACTTATGGACTGATTTTGATGTGTGTTGTGTATAGATCCTTGTTTATATCATATCATTTGGTATCAGAGCATGGCTTGATCGTTTTTCTACAAGATCAAATCTTGGACTTGCTTGTTAGAAAAAAAAAAACAGATTTGATGTTCTTGTTGTTCTTGAAAGAGAAGTTGTGAACTTCTTGTTGTTGTGTCTTGGTCGAATGTTTGTGCGACTAGATATTGGTGTATTTTTTTGTTTATTTGGTTCAAAGTGTTGGTTTTCTTGTTCACTATCACTTTGAGTCTAGATTTAAACTTGAGCTTAAAATTGTTGAAGTGTTGTTGTGAACAAGGTGTGGACCGTGTTCTGATGTTGTTATAACTTGGCCGAATGTTGAACTTGTAGTTAGACGTTTGTGTTGGTGTTGTAGATCTTGATAGGTTGTTGTGTTCTTGTTGTTCATCACAACCTCCATCTCTAGTAAAACTAAAATACAACACCAAAGAAACTTGGCCGTTATGGGAGGTCTTGTTGTTGGCCAAATTGTTGTGGACTTGTTGTTGTCTTGGGAGATTGTTGTTGGGTGTTCTTGTTGTGGGTGTTGTGTTCTTGAAGTTCTTCACCATATTCATCACCTTGTTAACACAAAAGTGAACTTTAGATCTTAAAAGGGTGAAAGACAAGGTGTAGTACTTGTTAAGTCTTGAAAGACATACA
The DNA here is from genome assembly GCF_002878395.1 of Capsicum annuum. Taxonomy (NCBI): domain Eukaryota; kingdom Viridiplantae; phylum Streptophyta; class Magnoliopsida; order Solanales; family Solanaceae; genus Capsicum; species Capsicum annuum. The sequence continues at coordinate 247,210,826 of NC_061111.1, read as the reverse complement.
AGCACCAAAGACTTGTCCATTACATCTCAACCACTTTCCATAAAACAAGGGTCCATGTTTTAAGGAGAATTACAAGTCTAGTCAAAGACTTGTGAATCTTAAAATTTGAATTCAAAAGAAGCTCCAAAGACTAGTTTGTATTTCCCTCCATTGAACAATTTCCAACAAAATCCAAATTGTGAATTAAAAATTATTGAGAATCGAGGCCAATCACGGACTGCCACATCACCAATTACTGTTCACTGAAAAATTTTAAGCTCAATTTTTTATCTTCTAGTTTCAATTTGTTGTTTTATTGGCTTCTTTTGTTGATTCCAATACTAATTTACAAGCTAGTGACCATTTACTAGATTGTAAATTAGTTTTGAAACCGTTCTTCGTGTTAACTTTCCTTTATATTTCTTAATTCTTTTGAGTCATTATAATACATCCTTGTTTGTTCCTTTCTCTTTGGAGTCATTGTAAACATTGGATTCACCTCTCAACACCTCTCGAAATATAATCAAGCTTGCAACATTGGTGAGATTGAGTGTGAGGGATCCGAGAGACAAGAAATAAAAAGAGAGTGAGGATGATTTTGTATAGCTAACGTGTTTTTCTATTTTGTAAGTAACTTCTTGGCCATAATGGAAACCATTTTGGCCCACCTTGATGCTATTTCCCGAGAATTGGCTAAGGCAAATGCGGGTTTTGAAAAATTAGGCTCGGATATGTCTACTATTCTTGAGAGGTTGGATTGAGTGGAGAGTCGAAGGAACTCTCATGTTTCTACTCCCGAAACTTTACCTCAAATGATCAATCCTCCAAGACCACCACCAAATGACATAGACATAAGCCAAGCTACCAAATGTCCTCAAACCCGAGACCTACTGTCATGACCCGAACTAGGGCCTGGCCGTGATGGACATTCCTAACCATGAAGCCCCGAAATGCCCTTCTCTATTTGGTGATCATGCACAACATTCATATAATAAAAGAATATGCGGAAACATAAACTTCTATGGAAACATGTTCAATTCTGAATATAACATAAGTATGGAAATTATAAATCAACTACATCTAAATAACATCTGACTCAGTCTGCGAAATCTCTACTATATGAAAATCTGACAAATGTCTGAAACTGGGACAAGGCCCCCAGTAGACCAAAACTAAAATAAGTGTGACATAATCTGAAAAGATAGGCCTTCTGGAATAGATAAGGCTCACCACTGCACAATCTGATCAGCTGTTTGAATTATCTATTGCTTATTTGGACCCCTAGACTGAGTCTCAAAACCTGAGAGGTAGCGAGAGGGGGTCAATACAGATGTACTGGTACACAGAGCATATCCAAAATAATCATTTATTATTCAACATATATGATAGAAATTTAAAACAGTTCATAAGTATATCATATAGTAAGAATTCACATGGGCATTTTAAAGCCTCTGTAAAAATCATCTCAACTCTGAGAAATCTGTGTTACTTCTGTGCTAGGAGGTATACCCTACAACTCTGAAAAATTCCATGGGCTATATAAAAACTGCCATTAACTCAGCAGCCAAGCCCCCAACCCAAGTGTGCCGCAAGGGTCGGAGTCTCTGAATCTACTATGCCACACGTCCGTCGCTAGCGTACAATAATAATCTATCCATATCGGCAAATACGGTTTTAGGCTAAGAGTTGCTTGAAATCGCACCTTTTTCGGGTAACCACCTAACCTTATTTAAGCCCCTTTTTAAAACTCTATCGAACATGCAGTCTCTGAAAACATACTTTGAAAACATGCTCTGAAAACATACTCTGAAAACATACTCTGTTATGGCATAAATACATATGGTATCGTCATACCATTGACTTACAAGTCACATCTCTGAGCCATTATTAGTCTATCATAAATCTCTATTTTCAAGACACAAGTTTTGGGAACACCATTTCAATAATTCAATTCAAAGAAACTCTTTCTCAAACCTCATGTAAACATATGCAAGGAACTCATCTTTGTCAAGCATTTCAGTAGTACAGTACAAGGTGGTCATGTCAAAGTTCTCAATTCACATGCAATTCTTTCTCTTAAACACAAGAACACATTTATATCAAGAAACACCTTCTCAACAATTTCTAATCATGCTCAAATGCTATATTATTGCGAAAATATCTTTGAAATCACAAAACAATAATCTTTAATTCAATACACGAGAGGGAGTTCATAATTTATGCTCTCAACGATCTCAAATCTCAAATTCCATACATATACGTATACATGTAAATCAATTTAGGGGATAGGTCCACAAGGTCAAAACAATAGTAACATTAAAACATTCGGAGTACGTAATTTAGAACATAGATTCCAAAACCCCTTTGAAATTCATGCATAAAAATCTAAAAATCATGATCTAATAGTTTTAAGCCTATGTAGTTTTTAGGATAAACCCCACGTATCTCTATCTAGAAATTTAAGGGATGCTTCTAGATACCCACGGCTTGGGGATTCCAAATCTTCAATTTATTTTGAAAACCCACGGTTGAATCTTGATTTATTTGGATTATTAATATGGAACCCTATAGAGTGTCCTTGAATATTTTTTATGAATGTATGAGTAATATGCTCAATTAGGGTTGAATTCTCGTGTTTAGACTAATAAGGGTGTGGAAAAATACCCAATATACCCTTAATGAGACCGGTATAAAAATATAACTGGGAGCCTGATTTCATGGGCCACTACGACGAGCCACTATCGCGGTGGCTCACTGGAAATTGATGAATGGGAATTTGGCACACTCCACGATGCGCCACCATCATGGAGTCCTACTGGAGATTGACCATTGTCATTTACACCCTCTCCTCGATGCGCCAAGGACAGGAATGATGGTGTTTTACGACTAGGGCTTAAATTAACTATAACTCCTTCACCGAGTGTCTATTTTGGATGAATCTTATGTGGATGGAAAACTTATTCAATCATCTATGAAATGAAAAGTTGAAATCTAAGGGATTCCATCGAGAAAAAGTATAAATCATTCTAGAAGTCAATGCTTGATATTTTAGCGACAAAAATTTAGCTAAGAAAAACTTCGGGGCGTTACAATATGCCCCCTTGGGAACATTGTAACACCCCGAAGTTTTCCCAAATATGACACATAAAACTTCAACTAACCTTGAAATGTATCAAAGACTTAGCCTCAATCTTACTCCATAATTACTTCCTTAACTCAAATAAGCACACAACCATCTTTCATCAACAAGAAGTGTTTACTCTTTCCCTTTCAAGCAACTGTTCATCATCACTATCTCGACCTAAGGAAAAAGTTCACTGAAAAATTGGAAAACCGGAATCCGAAACATAAGGGGAGTACTGAGCGTAACTTGATACCCTACTGAGGCGTGAGGAATAGAGCACTCACGACATGGGTTCATTGAAGAGATCTAATATGAGGACGTACCTGATAAAAAATTGAATTTTCACTAATCGTTAAGAGTATCACATGTGCACAATAGTCATGAACTGCATGATCTGAATTTGTTTGAAATTCATAACTTACGGAAAGCGATTCTGACTATTAAACTGATGTGCTAGATTTTTGTATCACATTTAAGACTTTTTAACTTGAAATAATTGTAAGTTCTTAAGTAATTATTGGTCTTTTTAATGTTATTTCTTAATATTTTGTGGGAAAGTCAAGATGCATGGAAATAAATAACAATAGAGCAAAAGAGTAAAATCTGGTACAAGTGAGCTGATATGAGTCTGCCGGCATTTCTTGCAAGCCGTCAGAGATGCAGTAAGCTACCAAAAAAATGCGTCAAGAAGAACAATGAAGAAGAGTTGCTGGATAAAGGTGATGACATTCTCAATATGCCGTCACAAGTGTGGAAAGCCATCAGAAGATGCCGTCAAGTGGGACAGAAAATGGTGAAATAAGCTGAAGGTCTGACGACATTTGCTACACGCCATCACTCCTCTGGTAAGCCATCGGAGGACATCGTCAGAGTGAGGCAAAACAGGTTAAGAAGGCACGACTTCTAACGATGCCGTCACCTAAATCCAAGCCCAGCTGTGATTTTATTATTTTATTACCTTAATTAGGCTTTAGTATAAATAGCATCTTTTAGGGTTTTTGATTGATTAATAATTAATCTATCAGACAATTAACCTAGAGAAGAAAGGCACGTAACATTGCTCTCTTACATCAATTATTCTTCTTGTTTTTATCAACTATTTTTGGGTTTCTACCTTGTGATTCAATCGAAGAAACTACTTGTTGTTTTCCATCTAATCGTAAGTTATTCTTATCATTATGAATTCAACTTGTGATTTCGTTCATCAAATCATGAGCGGCTAATTCCATTAGCCGGGTTTATGGGATCCATGGATTAGGGTCTGATATGATACTAGGTGTTTAATGAATTCAAAGAGTAGTGGAACATCTTAAAATTCTATTGTTTTAACTGAAATCTAGTGGTTGCAAACATTAGGTTATGCCTTAGGTTTTATTTGCTTCTAATGGAGAAACAGACTAGAGGACGTGAATTATCAACAGGGACTCAGAAGCTACCAACCTTCTGTTTAATGATTAATGTCGTAACTAGATTAATCTACCTGAGATAACATCCTATTAGAAATAGATAAGTTATCTAAGTTTGAGAGAATTAGATAATAAATTGTCTGGCGAGGTCGAGAGATAAGTCAGATAGTATAATCGTCAAAGATATTCTGTTGTTCTAATCATTCCAAGAATCTCTAGCATTACCTAGTATCTGTCAATTCCCAAGACCCTTGGTGAACATAGTTCTGGTTTCCCATTTATATTAATTACAAACATTATATTGAAGTGACAACATTACTTGATAATTTCAAAACCCCCATCTTAATTATATATTTTTATACCATTTTTTTGAATTGAACATGTAGATATAGCTTTAAATTAGCTTAATCGCCACTTACATTGTTCCCTGTGGATTCGACCCCAACTCTAAAGTTGGGTAAATATATTGACGACGACCGCCTTACACTAATTTGAGGTGTAAGTTGAGCGTTATCAAAAATGGTGCCGTTGCCGGGGAACTATTTGGCCTATTGAGTTGGTTTGGAATTTTAGCCTGCTTGCTTGAATTCAAACTTGTAAATATTTGTTTTTAGTTTTATTTTATTTCTTGTGTTAGATAGATTTTTATTTTAGTTTACTTATTACTATGGCATCGTTGAATGAACATGATCTTAGAGGTTGGAAATATTATCTTAATGATCCATGTCCATATTGTGATGGACCTCACTTTTGGCAAGACTATGGATATGCTCCCCGGAGAGAGTTGTGTGCACCATCTCCATCCTATCGGGAGTATAATTGTTCTGTATGTGGTGGTCAAGATGGACATTAGAGTGATTTCCCAAATGTCCCCTCCCCCTATTATGCTAACCCAAATTCTAGTTCTTCTCATGAGTTTGACAGGTCTTATGGTCAAGAAAAGGAAGAACGAATCATCGAAAAGAGTGGCATGGAAGCTACGTTGCAAAGAATGTTGGATCTCCAAAAAGAAACATATGATATCGTATGTGATATGCATCAAGACATAAGGCCAATCATTCATGAGGATATGGATATAGAGATCAATTATCCAAAGCACTCTTTTACATTATGTTTAGATGATATCTTGTCTGCAGAATCATTTAAAATAATGGAAGAATGTGAGAATGAAGAGCAAGATTTCAATGTTGATGATGAGCTTGATGTTGAACAACCCTTGGTGATTTCCCAACCAACCGAACCATTCATTAATAAAGATGCCAAGGATGAGGAAATGGTATTAGAGTCAAAAGAAGAAATTAAGCACAACCCTCGTAAAGACTCTAGTCCATTTCGAGGTAAAAATACTAATAGGGAAGTTACTCCGAAATTGAGGGTTAGTCCTCATTCGAATCACTTTTCAACATTATGCTTAGTGAATGTGATGAAAGTCGAATCACCCAAGCAAATGATGAATTTTGAAACTGAGGAGAAAGATTCTTACATTTTGGAGTTTGTCCTTCCAAAAGGGTATACTACAACCCCAATATTGAGGGCCAAGGAGCTTAAAGATCGATGTCCATTTAGTGGCTGTTTAAGATTCTCACCGTTGCTAAATGATCCCACATGAAAGTTTTGATGCAAAATTGGGCAAGCAATTCAAGTCTTCGAAGTGGCGTGATAGAACATTCCTCATCATGCCCTCATATTTTCCCAACACACCCCGAAGATGTATTGATCAAAAGTTAGGCCGGCATTTCAAATCCTCCAAGTGGAGATATAAATAATTATTAACAAGATATCTTGACGAAGTCTGAGTAGTCAAGATAACTGAGTTGAGCCGCGACGTTAAACCAGGCGCTGCTTGGGAGGCAACCCAAGGTATTTTGTTGTTTGTATTCATATTATTTGATTGACATCAGATCTTCGCACCCATGGTGCCAAAGGTATGTTTCTAACTCTTTTTTTTTATTTGACGTATTGGGAACAATGCATGATATTAAGTTGAGGGTGGGGCTATTTGTGGGTGTTAATGTCCTCCTGGGGTTTTTGTTGCCGTGTCTCTTTTCCCCGGAGTCTTTTTCCAAGTAGACACGGCATGTTTAGGCGTACTGTGTTTGTTTTTTGATGTGTTGTGGTTAACTGGAGAAAAATAACTATCTAGAGCAGTTGACATAGTTTTGTTAGTTTTTTAGACTGATAAACACCTCTCCGTTGGTTTGTTTTATAATTGTGTGATATACATTTATGTGTGACCACTGTGCATCTTGTTATGGCATTATTACTAGTGACATGATATCCACTGCTAAACAATCGCATAAACCAGATAAGTAGTAGTTTGTGCTGCACCTTTGTGCCATATGTGTGTGAGATTCTACTTAGTTCCCTTTGTGTGTTAAATCCAGAACTTGCCCGGTTAGTCTTACCTTGGTTGAAAGATAGGGGTTAGGAAAGGATCATAGGCCGTTTTGATTTTTAAGTCACTTTTTGCCTAAATGACCTTCCCTGTATGCATGATATCTCTTGATCCCTATTTTGAGCCTGAATTGATCATTTCTTTTTATGACACCTATCACCTTCCCATTTAGATCATAATTAACCTATTTTGGCCCTGGTCCTCCTTGGACATTGTGAACCTTGACTTAGATAAACAACCTAATTTGAGGGTGGCTATCATAGGGGTGTGTGATGTAAACTGGGTATGAAGAAAGGTAGAATAAAAGGAAAAGAATAAGTGAAAAAGAATAAAAAGCTGGGTGGTGTGGAAGAAGAATAAGAAAAGAAAAAGAATGAAAAAGAAAAGCCACATCCATCTTGAATAATGTGTGATCAAGGAAATGAGAAAAGAAAGAAAAAGGTTAATAAGTGAAACCCAAAATTTAAGGTAGTGCCAAGGAGGCTTAGTCACTCTAAATGCCATTGAATATCATACCAACCCTAAGCCTACCTTAAAATCCAAAGAAAAGACCTATAGTGATCCTAACTTACCTGTTTGGACACCTTGATGATGAAAATAAGGGCAAGCATATGGTATTTGACATGTATTCATTGGAATTTCTTTCTGAGAGTGAGTGTCTCTTAACCGTCCCCTCATTGACATTCTTGAGTTCATATATGAGTGAGAAGGGACTTATTTATTGTAAGGGCACATTGGTTGTATTGCTAGCTGTTTACTTGTTTGGCTAGTGTAACTTGTACATACACACTGTTATTATTGCTGAATTGATGCCATATCTTGGTTCCTTTAGGTCACATTGTTAATCTTCATTGATATGCACAATTGGATTTATATGTAATTGAACGTGGAGAGTGACATGATTTTTGAGCTAAACTTGATAGTCAACTGTGATAGTTATCTTATGTATCTCTTGGTTAAGCATCGTAGTATGGTGTTATGTAGTTGCTTGAGGACAAGCAATTGTTTTAAGTTGAGGGTGTTGATGTGCTAGATTTTTGTAGCACATTTAAGACTTTTTAACTTGAAATAATTGTAAGTTCTTAAGTAATTATTGGTGTTTTTGATGTTATTTCTTAAGATTTCTAAGGAAAGTCAAAATGCATGGAAATAAATAACAATGGAGCAAAAGAGTAAAATCTGGTACAAGTGAGCTGATATGAGACTGACGGCATTTCTTGCAAGCCATCAGAGAAGTGGTAAGCTACCAGAAAAAGGCGTCAAGAAGAACAGTGAAGAACAGTTGCTGGATGAAGGTGACGACATTCTCAATATGTCTTCATAAGTGTGGTAAGCCATCAGAAGATGCCGTCAAGTGGGACAGAACATGGTGAAATAAGCTGAAGGTCTAACGACATTTGCTACACGCCGTCACTCCTCTGGTAAGCTGTCAGAAAACATCAACAGAGTGAGGCAGAACAAGTTAAGAAGGCACGACTTCTGACGACATAGCTGAGACGCCGTCAGAAGCCTGTTAATCAACACCAATATGTCGTTACCTAAATCCGAGCCCAGCTATGATTTCGTTATTTTATTACCTTAATTAGGCTTTAGTATAAATAGCATCTTTTAGGGTTTTTGATTGATTAATAATTAATCTATCAGACAATTAACCTAGGGAAGAGAGGCACGTAACATTGCTCTCTTGCATCAATTATTCTTCTTGTTTTTATCAACTATTTTTGGGTTTCTACCTTCTGATTCAATAGAACAAACTACTTATTGTTTTCCATCTAATCGTAAGTTATCCTTATCATTATGAATTCAACTTGTAATTTTGTTCATCAAATCATGAGCGGCTAATTTTATTAGCCGGGTTTATGGGATCCATGGATTAGGGTTTGATATGATACTAGGTGTTTAACGAATTCAAAGAGTAGTGGAACATCTTGAAATTCTGTTGTTTTAACTGAAATCTAGTGGTTGCAAACATTAGGTTATGCCTTAGGTTTTATTTGCTTCTAACGGAGAAATAGACTAGAGGACGTGAATTATCAACAGGGACTCGGAAGCTACCAACCTTCTGTTTAATGATTAATGTCATAACTAGATTAATCTACCTGAGATAACATCCTATCAAAAATTAGGCCGGCGTTTCAAATCCTCCAAGTGGAGATATAAATAATTATCAACAAGATATCTTGACGAAGTCTGAGTAGTCAAGATAACTGAGTCAAGCCGCGACGTTAAACCAGGCGCTGCTTGGGAGGCAACCCAAGGTATTTTGTTATTTGTATTCATATTATTTGATTGACATCAGACCTTCGCACCCATGGTGCCACAGGTATGTTTTTAACTCTTTTTTTTTATTTGACGTGTTAGGAACAATGCATGATATTAAGTTGAGGGTGGGGCTACTTATGGGTGTTGATGTCCTCCTGGGGTTTTTGTTGTTGTGCCTCTTTTCCCCGGAGTCTTGTTCCTAGTAGAGCCGGTATGTTAGGTGTACTGTGTTTGTTTTTTGATGTATTGTGGTTAACTGGAGAAAAATAAGTATCTAGAGCGGTTGACATATTTTTGTTGGTTTTTTAGACTGATAAACACCTCTCCGTTGGTCTGTTTTATAACTGTGTGATATATATTTATTTGTGACCACTGTGCATCTTGTTATGGCATTAGTACTAGTGACATGATATCCACTGCTAAACAATCACATGAACAGGATAGGTAGTAGCTTGTGATGCACCTTTGTGCCATGTGAGTGTGAGATTCTACTTAGTTCCCTTTGTGTGTTAAATCCAGAACTTGCCCGGTTAGTCTTACCTTGGTTGAAAGATAGGGGTTAGAAAGGATCATAGATGTTTTGATTTTTAAGTCACTTTTTGCCTAAATGACCTTCCCTGTATGCATGATATCTCTTAATCCCTATTTTGAGCCTGAATTGACCATTTCTTTCTATGACACCTATCACCTTCCCGTTTAGATCATAATGAACCTGTTTTAGCTCTGGTCCTCCTTGGACACTGTGCACCTTGACTTAGGTAAACAACCTAATTTGAGGGTGGCTATCATAGGGGTGTGTGATGTAAACTGGGTATGAAGAAAGGTAGAATAAAAGGAAAAGAATAAGTGAAAAAGAATAAAAAGCTGGGTGGTGTGGAAGAAGAATAAGAAAATAAAAAGAATGAAAAAGAAAGGCCACATCCATCCTGAATAATGTGTGATCAAGAAAATGAGAAAAAGAAGAAAAAGGTTAATAAGTGAACCCCAAAATTTAAGGTAGTGGCAAGGAGGCTTAGTCACTCTAAATTCCATTGAATATCATACCAGCCCTTAGCCTACCTTACAAGCCAAACAAAAGACCTATAGTGATCCTAACTTACCTGTCTGGACACCTTGGTAATGAAAATAAGGGCAAGTATATGGTATTTGACATGCATTGATTGGAATTTCTTTCTGAGAGTGAGTGTCTCTTAACCATCCCCGTATTGACATGCTTGAGTTCATATATGAGTTAGGAGGGACTTATTTGTTGTAAGGGCACATCGGTTGCATTGCTAGCTGTTTACTTGTTTGGGTGGTGTAACTTGTACATACGCTTGGTTATTGTTGCTGAATTGATTTTATATCTTGATTCCTTTGGGTCACATTGTTAATCTTCATTGATATGCACAATTGGATTTATAAGTAATTGAACGTGGAGAGTGGTATGATTTTTGAGCTAAACTTGATAATCAACTGTGATAGGTATCTTATGTGTCTCTTGGTTAAGCATCGTAGTATGGTGTTTAGTTGCTTAAGGACAAGCAATTGTTGTAAGTTGAAGGTGTTGATGTGCTAGCTTTTTGTAGCATATTTAAGAATTTTTAACTTGAAATAATTGTAAGTTCTTAAGTAATTATTGGTGTTTTTGATGTTATTTCATAAGATTTTGTAGGAAAGTCAAGATGCATGGAAATAAATAACAATGGAGCAAAAGAGTAAAATCTGGTACAAGTGAGCTGATATGAGACTGACAGCATTTCTTGCAAGCCGTCAGAGATGTGGTAAGCTACCAGAAAAAGGCGTCAGAAAGAACAGTGAAGAATGGTTGTTGGATAAAGGTGACGACATTCTCAATATGTCGTCACAAATGTGGTAAGCCGTCAGAAGATGCCGCCAAGTGGGATAGAACATGGTGAAATAAGCTAAAGGTCTGACGACATTTGCTACATGCCGTCACTCCTCTGGTAAGCCATCGAAGGACATCATCATAGTGGGGCAGAACAGGTTAAGAAGGCACAACTTCTGATGACATATCTGAGATGTCGTGAGAAGCCTTACGATCAACACCAATATGTTGTCACCTAAATCCGAGCCCAGCTGTGATTTTGTTATTTTATTACCTTAATTAGGCTTTAGTATAAATAGCATCTTTTAGGGTTTTTGATTGATTAATAATTCATCTATCAGAAAATTAACCTAGGGAAGAGAGGCACGTAACATTGCTCTCTTACATCAATTATTCTTCTTGTTTTTATCAACTATTTTTGGGTTTCTACCTTGTGATTCAATCAAACAAACTACTTGTTGTTTTCCATCTAATCGTAAGTTATTCTTATCATTATGAATTCAACTTGTGATTTCGTTCATCAAATCATGAGCGGCTAATTCCATTTGCCGGGGTTATGGGATCCATGGATTAGGGTTTGATATGATACTAGGTGTTTAACGGATTCAAAGAGTAGTGGAACATCTTGAAATTCTGTTGTTTTAACTGAAATTTAGTGGTTGCAAACATTAGGTTATGCCTTAGGTTTTATTTGCTTCTAACGGAGAAATAGACTAGAGGACGTGAATTATCAACAGGGACTCGGAAGCTATCAACCTTCTGTTTAATTATTAATGTCGTAACTGGATTAATCTACCTGAGATAACATCCTATTGGAAATAGATAAGTTATCTAAGTTTGAGAGAATTAGATAATAAATTGTCTGGTGAGGTCGAGAGATAAGTCAGATAGTATAATCGTCAGAGATATTCTGTTGTTCTAATCATTTCGAGAATCTCTAGCATTACCTAGTATTTCCTGAAACCCTTGGTGAACATAGCTCCGGTTTCCCATTTATATTGATTACAAACATTATATTGAAGTGACAACATTAATTGATACTTTCAAAACTCCCATCTTAATTTTATATTTTCGTACCATTTATTTGAATTAAACTTGTAGATATAGCTTCAAATTAGCTTAATCGCCACTCACATTGTTCCCCGTGGATTCGACCCCGACTCCAAAGTTGGGTAAATATATTGACGATGACCGCCTTACACTAATTTGAGGTGTAAGTTGAGCGTTATCCTAAACAAACTGGGAACTCATCATACTAGGAACTAGGAGAGTGCATGATTCCTTATCATATGCCTGAACACGAGCTATGTCAAGAAGATGGACATAAAGCATGAGTATGTATCGGAATAACTGAAGTAAACTGCTGAAATAAGAATAGATTGAGCATCATTCTTTCTCACGGCTAATTCCACAACTTATTGGCTCATCTATTATCATCTGAAAACTTGACTTGGTTACTCTTTCCATCACCTCCCCCTTAGATTTAAGTCACTACTCTAAGTCTTTGAACCACTATATACACTCTTGTATAAACTGAAATTACTTTACTCTAGAGTCGAGGATATAACAATACACATAAAACTAAACTTACCCTGTAAGACGGTATCTTCATGTATAGTAACCCATGCTAATACCTCCTTCTAATATTCAACGCTTAGGTTTCTATAGCCCTAAAAGTCATTATGTAATAGCTTAAACATTCACCAACTTAGATTCTCCTAACACTAAACATGGATATCTCCGAAACTTTGACGGACCATACCACTATTGTCATAGTCTACCAGCATCTTGCCTGCAAACTTATATTTCTAAACCATGAGAATCAAGATTATATCAAAAGGCTCAACATCATCAATCAAAACTCCTTAACTTGTCTATTTAGAACACCATATACCATTTAACTAGTCTTTCTCTATTTAGCAACTCAACGGCACCACTAGCCACACACAACATCTAATAGCCTTAGAAAATACTGCAACCTCATATCGCCTTGGCATACTTCTACTTCATACATACAACATCATACTTCATTACGAACCAAAACAACTTAAGCTCTTGCAAGCACTATTCAAGACTATTAGATCGCTTCCATAAAACTAGTAGCATTAACTAAGAAATAATCACATCCACCTTCATGACATCACTGCTATGCCTGAAAATCTACTACATACCTTCTCACAAGTAGTACTAGTCTACAACTACCAAAGAAAAGAAAGTCAAGGGGGTAGAGTCACATAATAAACATGGTCAACCTTAATCTTATATTATCACCCCATACAATAATATCTACTTATACGGCTTTCTCACATCACACTTACTTACCCAAGCATACATTTAGACTACCTTCAAATTCCATAAACAACCTTGTGTCTATAATTATAACTTACTGGCTAATCTATCCATCTTTATACTTCGAGCAAACAACAACTCACCTTAGCTAATAACTCCTTCTCTACCTTCTACTAAACTAACACATAAGGACGTATCACTTTAATACCAACTCAATCTCATGCCAAAAGATTTGGCTATACATACATTCACTAAATCGCCCTTACTACTTTTCTTGCCATTACGCCCTAAACCCTCAGTTCCATCCAACACAAGAACCAACAAAATGGACAATAAGTTGGTAGTGAATTGAAAGAGGCCTCACACGGCTTCACTAGACTTTGAGTTTTCAACAACACAATGATAACAAGATTACAAAAGAATGAAACTTGACACAAAATAATCAATGATCTAAGGATACATATCTTACTCTGTATAAAAAAAATCTGAGTCAAACACTTCCCTCACAGACTACCAATAGGTCATGACACCGACACTTAACTTACACTACTACTCGGGTGAAAATACAATTCCAATATTTTGCTACACATCATCCCCTTTAAGCATAACGTCAGCAACATAAATTCTGAAAAGGACTGAATACACTTAATATCGCAGGTTAAAAAGCACGATTTCATCAGAATCAAAGTTTGCCCTAGAATCAATACACTCTGAGGCACTAATGGACTCTTCATAAGTCCTTGCAAAATTTCAAAATCTTATATGGCTCAATTAGAAAGAACCATGTAATTTAGACTCTAAATTTCTGTACTCGAATAACCCCAATGAGACATGTCTGAGAACACCAGAGTAAGAAAAGAATTGGGATGACTGTTACTATCGTAGGGGCAACACCATAGCACGAATTAGAGTATGAAATAGGAATATTCTGACTCTATTAAATGAACTAGAACATGAAGAAAGAGAGGCATTCCTAAATGCCTTGTAGTCTCCTGCTTATAGGTGTGGTGCACTACACACCCATAAACAAAACTCTACTCGACATGATTTTGCAGACACCCTGGGACCATGAACCATGCTCTGATACTAAGTTTGTCATGACCCAAACTAGGGCCTGGCCGTGACGGACATCCCGAACCATGAAGGCCCGAAATTCCCTTCTCTATCTGGTGACCATGCACAACATTCATATAATAAAAGAAGATACAGAAACATAAACTGCTATGGAAACATGGTCAATTCTGAATTCAACATAAGTATGGAAACTGTAAATCAACTACATCTAAATAACATCTGACTCAGTCTGCGAAATCTCTACTATATGAAAATCTGACAATTGTTTAAAACTGGGAAAAGGCCCCAGTAGACCAAAACTAAAATAAGTGACATAATCTGAAAAGACAGGCCTTCTGGAATAGAGAAAGCTCATCACTGCACAATCTGATCAGCTGTCTTAATTATCTATTGCTTATCTGGACCCCTAGACTGAGTCTTAAAACCTGAGACGTAGGGGGGAGGGGTTCAATACAGATGTGCTGGATTCACATGGGCATTTTAAATACTCTGTAAAAATTATCTCAACTCTGAGAAATCTGTGTTACTTTCGTGCTAGGTGGTATAACCTACAACTCTGAAAAATTCCATGTGCTATATGGAAACTGCTATTAACTCGACTACCAATCCCCCAACCCAAGTGTGTCGCAAGGGTCAGAGTCTCTGAATCTATTGCGCCACACAGCCGTCGCCAGCTTATAATAATAATCTAACTGTATCGGCAAATACGGTTTCAGGCTAAGAGTTTCTTGAACTCGCCCCTTCTTCGGGTAACCACCTAACCTTCTTTAAGATCCTTTTTAAAACTCTATCAAACATGCAGTCTCTGAAAACATACTCTGAAAACATGCTCTAAAAACTTACTCTGAAAACATGTTCTGAAAACATACTCTGAAAACAAACTCTGTTATGGCATAAATATATATGGTATCGTTTTACCATTGACTTGCAAGTCACATCTCTGAGCCATTATTAGTCTATCATAAATCTCTGTTTTCAAGACACAAGTTTTGGGAACACCATTTCAATAATTTAATTCAAAGAAACTCTTTCTCAAATCTCATGTAAACACATGCAAGGAACTCATCTTTGTCAAGCATTTCAGTAGTACAGTACAAGGTGGTCATGTCAAAGTTCTCAATTCACATACAATTCTTTCTCTTAAACACAAGAACACATTTATATCAAGAAACACCCTCTCAACAATTTCAAATCATGCTCAAATGCTATAATATTGCGAAAATATCTTTGAAATCACAAAACCATAATCTTTAATTTAATACACGAGAGGGAGTTTATTTATGCTCTCAATGATCTTAAATCTCAAATTCCATACATATACGTATACATGTAAATCAATTTAGGGGATAAGACCACAAGGTCAAAACAATAGTAACATTAAAACATTTGGAGTACGTAATTTAGAACATAGATTCCAAAACCCCTTTGAAATCCATGCATAAAAATCTAAAAATCATGCTCTAATGGTTTTAAGCCCATGTAGTTTTTAGGATAAACCCCACGTACCTCTATCTAGAAATTTAAAGTATTCTTCTTGATGCCCACGGCTTGGGGATTCCAAATCTTCAATTTATTTTGAAAACCCACAGTTGAATCTTGATTTATTTGAATTATTAATATGGAACCCTATAGAGTGTCCTTGAATATTTTTTATGAATGTATGAGTAATATGCTCAATTAGGATTGAAATCTCGTGGTTGAACTGATAAGGGTGTGAAAAAATACCCAATATACCCTTAATGAGACCGGTATAAAAATATAACTGGGAGCCCGATTTCATGGGCCACCGCGATGCGCCACTATCGCGGTGGCTCACTGGAAATTGACGAATGGGAATTTGGCCCACTCCGTGATGCGCCACCATCGCGGAGTTCCACTGGAGATTGACCATTGTCATTTACACCCTCTCCGCAACGCGCCAAGGACAGGAATGACGGTGTTTTACGACTAGGACTTAAATTAACCATAACTCATTCACCGAGTGTCCGTTTTGGACGCATCTTATGTCAACGGAAAACTTATTCAATCATCTACGAAATAAAAAGTTGAAATCTAAGGGATTCTATCGGAAAAAAGTATAAATCATTCTAGAAGCGAATGCTTGATATTTTAGGGACAAAAATTTAGCTAAGAAAAAATTTGGGGCGTTACACCTACATAGGTTAATCCCTCCGCCATTCGATCAAGTCCTACAAAAAGAAATTGGAAGCCAAATCCCTCCCATATAAGATCCACAACCGAAGCTCCACTTTACCAAATCAATCCTCTCAACTGAAACTCCACTTCACTAAAGCCGATATGTCCATGTAGAGGAGAATGATAGAAAGGAATATGATGGATATGGAGTCTATGATGATGCTTGTATGATGGTAGGAGACTTGTTTTGGATGAGATTGAAGACAAGGCTCAAGATGGAGAAGAAGAAAAGGTTCAAAATAAAGATGTTGGCCGAGACTTGTGTTATTGAGCTCTCGGGTTCCTCATATTTTTTGTGGATTGTTTTGTGCCATCTCATATTTTTGAAAACTATTTTGTGCCATCTCATGTTTTACGGGTTGTTTGAGTGATTTCTTTTGAAGTGACCAGTTAAACGAGGTAAAACCGTGAGTTTGTGGACAAATTCCTCTCAAGATGGAGAGGATGATACGAGAATAATAACGGATATGGGCTTATGAGAGTGCGTGTTGGAATCGAGCCTTATTGTGTGCAATTGAAGTGTAAAAAAGGCCTAAAATGCACCAAAATTATTCCATAACTTACACATGTTGGGTGCCCACTCCTTGAAGGGCCTTTTGGTTATTTTAACTTATATTGTGTAATAGCTATATAAAGAACATTGTAGGAATTTTAGACTTAGTTTTTGGATATTTTTGTAAGTCATAAGATGAAAGGAACATCAAGTTCTCTCTCTAAAGAAGCTTGGACGAAACTAGGGCAAGATCTAGTGTGGAATCACTAGTGATTGTATTTTTCTTGGAAACGTAGATGCTAGAGAGGTGTAATCTGATCTTGTGTCACGTAAGAGATAGGTTTTTGTTGCGTGTGGTGCTAAGGGTCCAAGAGTCCACCAAATTCTTGGGTTCTTCAGATCACATCTTCAATCGTCTATCTATTCTTTTATCTTATTATGATCTTGTTAGTGTTGTAACTTGTATCCGCTTGTTCTTGTTTTCTAGTGAAGTTGTGTTCTTGTTATTGTTATCTCATTGTTGTTCTTCATCTTGTGTTGTTAACTTAGTTTGGTTTGTTGGCTGGTTTGGTGTGAAAACACACCTTTGTATCTCGTTTTTTGGTGTATCTGTTGAATCCGAGAGTGGTCACCAAGAGAGTCCTCGGTTCTTGAACTTGTGGACTGATTTTGGTGTGTGTTTCGTGTAGATCCTTGTTTATATCGTATCAAATAGAAGCTCAACTAGCGATCATGAACAAAAAAATCAGCAAAAAGTAATTTCATCGACTTAGACAACAAAATTTTTTATTAGGATTTAATCAACATAAAGTAATTCTTCAGAAATTTTCTTTGGTAAAAGTGATTGGCCATGCATTTAACATCATTATTAGACATCCTACTTATCATCTTCGTCAAGTCCACATAAGTCATAATAGACAGCAATATTCATTAAAAATTCACAGCTAAAGATAGACAACCACTGAAAGAAGTGGTAGAAGTTTGTTGCATATGAGGAGGATCGATTTAGGATATGTTTACCAGTATCTGAATCATGAGTCACCTCTACACCCTCTGGAAGAGACTCGGGGTCAACAGCATAGCTGTGATTCTGCATATGGTAAGTCATCAAGATTATAAAATATCTAACCATATTACAAGTGAACACACTGTTGGAACCAAGAGTTTTATCGACAAAAGTAATGAAGTGAAAAATAAATTTTTACATGGGTAATTTATGGAAGCATCGATTTTATTCCCCTAATTTATATACAAGTCAGCAAGTTTATTTCTTTACATACTTATTGTTAGGAATAGGATAAATATGGTAGGTCTATATTAAGTGTATATTTTTCTATAGGGTAAATATGGTAGGTATATATTCAGTCGGTTAGAAGTTTTTGTATATATACGTCCTTGTATTACAGAGAAATTGATTCAATACGATCAATATTTTTCCAATTCTTACATGGTATCAAAGCCTTACGGTTGATCCTTCCTTTCATATCGTTTTCAATCCGTGTTATTTTTTTTTCTCCCTTTTTCTCTCATCTTTTTGACAATGGTGAATCCAACAGCCCATGAAACAGCAGCAGTAGTTACTGGTAGCACCAAGGATGCAACCAACTCTATCTAGGCTGATTCCACCCACTCGTACTGCCTTCACCATTCTGACTCACCGAGAATAATACTGGTGAATGCAATTTTTGATGGAAAGGGTTATGGAGAATGGCGAAGAGCTATACACATCACATTGTCTACTAAAAATAAGCTAGGGTTCATTGATGGGAGTTTTGCTCAACCAGAGTCCTCTTCTCCTCTTTTTCAACCATAGAGCCGCTGTAATGACATGGTAATCTCGTGGATCTTAAACTCTTTGTCAAAAGATATCGCAGAGAGTGTGTGGTACTCCAAAATAGCACATGAAATTTGGAACGAGTTAGAAGACTGATTTGGATAATCAAATGGTGCTCAACTCTATCAGCTTCAAAAGGAATTGAGCGGGCTGGTTCAAGGAAATTCTGACATTCTCGGATACTACACTAAGGTAAAAAGGATCTGGGATGAGCTTGATGCTCTCAATACTTGTGTACACTGCAGTTGTGATTGCACCCTTGGGGGGAAATCCAAAACCCTTAAATCACTTCTGGATGGTCATTTAATCCAGTTCTTGATGGGTCTTAACGACACTCATTCCTCTGTTTGAAGCAATATTCTAATGATCTCGCCACTTTCTAGCGTTAATCAGGTTTACTCACTTCTCATCCAAGATGAAAAACAATGTGAGATACATGTGAGTAAATATCCCATTGAATCAGCTTTCCTGGCAGCAAATCAACAAGGAGGAAATCAGAAAAATAATAGACCAGACAACAAGTTTAAAGGATATTCTGAGGAAAAGAAGAACAATATGTTTTGCAACTACTGCAAGAAACTTGGTCACAGAATCGACCATTGCTACAGGTTAAAAGGATTCCCTTCTAATTTCAAGTTCACTAAGCCTAGGAGGTTTCAAGGAGGGTCGTCCAGTAACCAAGCAATCGCTTCAGAGGAAACAAGAAAAGAACAAATGTATGACATAGATTCTTCTGAGAAAAATATCACACAAGAGCAGTTTTCTCAATTTTTTCAACTACTTCAACAGGTGAAGTCTGGCCAATAAGGAGAACATACCTCTGATGCTAATGCTAATGCCAATTGTCTTGGTATAATCCAGCCTCACTTTAATCCTCTTTCGTGCTTTTCACGTATTGATTCTAGTTCCTGGATCCTGGATTAAGGAGCTACAGAACACATGACATATGACAATTCTATTCTCTATGATATTAGACCTTTACTTAAACCTGTCTTTGTTAATTTGCCAAATTCTCAAAAGGTCAGAGTAAATCAAATAGGAACGGTCAGAATTCTTCCAAATTTAACACTAAAAAATGTCTTGTTTGTTCCAGATTTTAGATTCAATCTTTTATCTGTTTATCGTCTAACCAAAACTCTTGATTATCACTTACTCTTGTGTTCTTTTTCTACACTCTTTTAGGCCCCTTCAATGAAGAGGCCCATGGTACTTGGTAGAGTGCAAGATGGTTTATATTTGCTCAAGTCATCCCCAATCAAGCAGCGTCCAGTTTCTAAGCCAATTATTTAGAAAGTTTCTCAGATTTCTTCCAGTTGCATTAGTCAAAGTGATACTCAAGCTTTTCATTTAGTTTATAAGTTAAGTTCAGATGTCAGATGTAAGCCTTTGGCACATGAGATTAGGGCATATTCCCCTCTCGAATATGAAGAATATTTCAAGTTTGTAGTTTTTGTCTCCATCTAGTTCTTTTACTCCTTGTGATATTTGTTTTAAAGCTAGACAATGAAAATTACCTTTTCAATCAAGTCATATTTCTACTACTTCTATTTTTGAGCTCATTCACATTGACACATGAGGCCATATAAATCTACTACTTACGACGGTTTTAGATACTTCCTCATTATAGTAGATGATTTTAGTAGAGCTACTTGGACTTATTTACTTAAAACCAAGACCAATGCTTTCTCTATTTTAAAATCATTCTTAGACATGGTACAAACACAATTTCAAACTAGAGTTAAAACCATTAGATCTGATAATGCTCTAGAATTGGGTACAAGTTCACTTATGTCGGCATATCTTTCTTCTATGGGGATCCTACACCAAACTACTTGTGTCCACACTCCACAACAAAATAGTGTTGTGGAAAGAAAGCACAAACACCTTCTTGAGACATCTAGAGCTTAATTTTTCCAATCCAAGCTTCCTATTGCATATTGGGGAGACTGTATATTAACTGCGACTTTCTTAATAAACAGATTTCCTTCCAAGGTTTTAAATCTTAAATCTCTCTATGAAGTACTTTTTGGGAAACCACCTTCTTTTGCTCTCCTCAAGCCTTTTGGATGTCTTTGTTATGCATCTACTTCATCTCCACATAGGTCAAAGTTTGATCCTAGATCCATGAAATGTGTTCTCTTGGGCTATCCTTTGGGGAAGAAAGGATATAAGCTTTTAGATTTAACTACTAGAAAAATTATTATTTCTAGGAATGTACTATTTTATGAAACAATTTTTCCCTTTTCAGATCAGTCTATTTCCATTCCAATTTTCCCTAACTACTCTACCACTCCATTCATCGAACCTCCTATTAATTTTTTCTTGCCTGAGCACACTGTCCAATCTACTCATATCAGGGAATAATCTTCTGTTTCATCTCCCGTTCCTGTTAATCCAGTTATTCATGTTCCTGTCAATTCGATTGAACAAGTTCCTACAAATTCTATACCAAGTACTGCTCCTATTACGCCTTCTACACAACCATCTTCAAGGAAATCCACCAGATCGCACACTAAACCTTCTTATTTGGAGGATTATGTGTGCAATCATGTGTACTTAACTAATCTCACATCTTCTTGTTTTGACGGTTCCTTAACCCCTCGGTTTTGCCTATTTCTACTCTAACTTCCTCTAATCAGTCCCCCATTCATTCCCTTTTTAGCAATGGCTAAAGAGTTTCAGGCTTTGGAATCTAATAGAACATGGGATGTTGTTGAATTACCTAAAAGGAACAAAGCATTACCTTGTAAGTGGGTTTATAAGGTTAAATATCTCTCTAATGGGAATATTGAAAGATATAAAGCATGACCAAGAAGGCATAGATTTCACCGAGACTTTCTCCCCCGTAGTTAAGATGACTACTGTTCTGTGTCTTTTGGCTATTGCCGTTAAAAAGGGATGGGATTTGAATCAATCAGATGTTAACAATGCATTTCTTCATGGAGACCTACAAGAAGAGGTCTATATGAAGTTTCCTCCAGGATTATGTGCTCCTAGTCCTAATTATGTGTGCAGGTTGCATAAATCTTT
Organism: Capsicum annuum; assembly: GCF_002878395.1. Taxonomy (NCBI): domain Eukaryota; kingdom Viridiplantae; phylum Streptophyta; class Magnoliopsida; order Solanales; family Solanaceae; genus Capsicum; species Capsicum annuum. Next base: position 247,188,916 of record NC_061111.1, on the reverse strand, counting down.
GTATAGGCTGAAGCAAGCTTCTCGTCAATGGTATGCTCAACTCACTGCAGCCCTTAATTTCAAAGGATATTCTCACTCTTTAAATGACTACTCCCTATTTTATAAGAAATCTGACTCTGGGATCACTATATTAGCTGTTTATGTCGATGATATTTTGGTCACTGGCAACGACCCTGCTGAAATTCAAAGTCTGAAAGCATTTCTTGATTCAGAATTTCAAATCAAAGATCTCGGCTTAGCAAGTTATTTTCTTGGCATGGAAATCATTCGGGAACAACATGGTTTAATTCTGAGTCAACGAAAATTCATATTAGAATTGATTTCTGTGTTTGGTTGTGCTGATCTCCAACCTGTTAACTCTCCACTGGATCCCACTTACAAGCTTCGTGCAAATTTAGGTGATCTTCTTTCACACCCTACCATTTATCAGAGACTCGTTGGCAAACTTAATTACTTGACCCCTACCTGACCTGATTTGTCATTCGCTGTGCAACATCTAAGCCAATTTATGCAACAGCCCCGTCGACCCCATTTTGATGATGCTTTACATTGTTTAAAGTATCTTCTTTCGACCCTCAGGCTTGAAATTTTCATGTCCTCAGATTCTTCCCTTCAATTGCTTGCTTTTTGTGACTTTGATTGGGGAGCATGTCCCGATTCACGCAGATCAGTGAATGGTTTTTACATTAGCCTTGGGGGATCTCCCATCTGTTGGAAGTCCAAAAAGCAGCAATCGATTTGCCTTTCTTCTGCCGAAGCTGAATACAGATCAATGAGACGAGTAGTTGCAGAACTTACTTGGCTCGTTCGTCTTCTTTCTGATCTATCTGTCAACCCTTCTCTTCCCATTTCTCTTCATTCTGATAGCAAAGCTGCAATTCACATAGCTAAAAATTTGGTCTTTCATGAACGGACGAAACACGTTAATTTGGATTGTCACTTCGTCCGACAACAATTCCTTGCTGGTCTCATTTCTCTCTCATTTGTTCCATCGACTTGCCAAATTGCGGACATATTTACTAAGTCTCTCTGGTCCGCAACACCATCGTATTTTAGGCAAGTTGGGTGTGTCTTCCTCCCCCTCCGACTTGAGGGGATGTTAGAACCAAGAGTTTTATTGGCAAAAGCAATGAAGTGAAAAATAAATTTTTACATGGGTAATTTATGAAAGCAACGATTTTATTCCCCTAATTTGTATACAAGTCAACAAGTTTATTTCTTTTCATACTTATTGTTAGGAATAGGATAAATATGGTAGGTATATATTAAGTATATATTTTTCTATAGGGTAAATATGGTAGGTATATATTCAGTTGGTTAGAAGTTTTTGTATATATACGTCCTTGTATTACAGAGAAATTGATTCAATACGATCAATATTTTTCCAATTCTTACACACACACCCCTCCCTAGACACCCCCCACTTGTGGAATTTCATTGGGTACATTGTTGTATAAGTGGACACATGCAACAAATCTGAAGTACAAATGGCTAAACTATAAACTAGACCATCATCATTATGCAATAATGTAGTGCTCAAACGGATGTTCACGTTGAGAAACTGAGGTGCAAATTGTACAGAAAATTTGGAAGTCGACACAGTAGCAAATCAGCTAGAGTTTTCTATTGCACGTGCATATACCTGGGCAGTGATCTCAAAAAATTTATTATATTCAAAGGTTAAAATAGTAAAATCATGCCTTTATTTATTGTTTTTTAAGGTATGTATCAAGTAAAATGGATAAATATTTATGGACGGAGGAAGTATATTTAGAAATTATGTAAAAATATCATAAAATAAATAATTAATAATTTATAAAGACATAAGAAAATTTTGTGTAAAAAGCTCTGGTTGTTTCTCGAAATTCTAATCCTACACTTAAATTGGTAGGGAAAGAGTAATAATTACGAACAAAAAAGGGCTAAAAATTATAAATGAAACTCCAAAAGCTATCGAAAAAAGAATATCCTCCTTTGCGCTCGCCTTACCTTGCCGCACCACTTTTAGAGACATTGCTTTCATTCGGTTCAATTTTGTTTCTTAACTTCCGAGTTTTAATGAGTCTCAATACATTACTGCAAGTATGATTGCATCTACCATTTCTAGCATTATATGATTGCACATTTAGACTGTTGGGTTCAAAATCGAGAGGGCGCATGCAGAGTTTAAAGTTTGCAAATCATGAAACGATAAATCAAACGACAAAGAAAACTAAATTAAAAATATAATATTATAGATATATTTTGGTCAAGAGACCTATATACTGAAAATCTAATATCGAAAAATATTAAACCTATTGGGAGAAATCTCCCCCTAAATAAAGACTCTTTAAATTGTGGATGCTACTTGTGTTATGGTATAAGAAGGGATATCCAAAACCTTTCCTCTAAGGAAAAGGTTCGTCAAATATGAAAAAAATTTATATTTTTCTTTTAGGAAAAATAAAAGTAATTATGGTATTACTTTTATTTTTCTTTAAAAAAAAAAGTAAAACTTAAACTTGATATGAAAACCAAGGCAAAAACTCTAACATGGACTTGTCTTGTTGTTTCTTAATCTCATAGGTCTTGAGATTCCCTATTAAATCATCCATAGTCATAGTTTTCAGATCCCTGGATTCAGTAATAGCATCAACTTTATTGCCCATGACTTACTGTAGAATACTGAGAATCTTACGAACTTGTTTGGAAGGTCGAATATCCTCACCCAAGCAATGGAGTTCATTTGTTATAGTAGTAAACCTGGTATGCATTTTTTGGATTGACTCTCCTTTCTTCGTGCTAAAAGCTTTATATTGGATAGTCAACATGTCAACCGTTGACTCCTTCATTTGACTAGTTCTCTCATGTGCGACTTGCAAGCAATTCTAGATTTCTTTAGTAGTCTCGTGTGCAGAGATCTTGTTATACTGATCAGGACCAATTCCACACACAAGAAATTTTTTGCCATAGAATTTTTGTCAATCTTTCTTCTATCACTGTCATCAAATTCCTTTCTAGTTTTAGGAACTTTATAAGTAACTTCACCATCTTTGAAAGGTTTGGTGGGAACAAATGGCACATCTTCAATTACATCCCACATCTTACAATCTTAAGCCATAACGAAGTCGAGCATACATGTTTTCCACCACCTGTAGTATATTCCGTTAAATTTGAATGGTCGAGTGGTAGATTGGACTTCTTCAAGGTTTGGAGGGGCAACCATTTTCATAGATCCTTCCTAGTTGTTGAACCTTTTAGTAAGACCTTGCTCTGATGCCAAATGAAGAGTTAGACGAGATGCCCTCCTACTCTGGGACCTGGTCCCAAACAAACATATGCAATAAGAAACTACACAGAACAATTCGTAAAAGTAAATAGAAAATGAACAACAAATTTTACATGAAAACTCCTTGATCAAAGAAGAAAAACCACAACCTGCCTCCAGAATTCCAACTGCTACACTAATATTCAAGCAAACTTGACTACAGACTCCATGATACTGAGAATTGAACTCCTAATCCTTCTTCAACTTGTATAACTCTATTACAATGAACTCAGTGCATCAAAAGAAGAGCACATATTAATAATAAACTTAGAGTAGCACGCAACGTTTACAGACTCCACACAAAGACTCAAGACAACAAGAGTTCTAAGACACAAGTACCGACTGAGCAGGTCCCTTGTTGTTGGTAAGTCTTTGAATTTGCCAAGCTTCAAGAGATTTGATATGTTTTGGAATATGGAAGCATTAGATTTTCTTGTTGTTGAAATGAGCATATATAAAAGACAAGAAAATTTAGGACGAATTTCATTGATCACCAACCTTTTTCACTAACTTTCTGCAGAGTAGTACTATATCCCGCTGTATTACTTACCAATGATAAGCTATAGTATTAACCAATGATAATGAGGTGAATGCGGTCAACTAGGTCTATAAGTAGTTGTAACTTTTGTCATCACAAGATTTTCAGGAATCAAGTCCTAAGAGATAATTTGTTAATCATCAAAATTAAGGACTTAACATGACATGAAAAGAAATTGAATCTTAATTGCAGCCAAAATCCTAAATGATGTATTTTAATTTTTGATTTAACCGGTAGAAAATACAATTAAAATAAAAATAGTAGCAACTAACATGAAAAGAAATTGAATCTTAATTGCAGCCAAAATCCTAAATGATGTATTTTAATTTTTGATTTAATCGGTAGAAAATATAATTAAAATAAAAACAGTAGCAACTAACATGAAAAAAAACTGAATCTTAATTGCAGTAAAAATCCTAAATGATGCATTTAAATTTTTGATTTAACTGATAGAAAATACAATTAAAATAGATACAGTAGCAATTAACATGAAAAGAAATTGAATCTTAGTTGAAGCCAAAATCCTAAATGATGCATTTAAATTTACAAAAATCTTAAAGCTTGAACTGAATGTTAGCTCAATTAATTATAGAAAATCTCATTTAATTTTGGGTCTATCGAGATACATAATTAACTCTTTTTACATTCAATGAAAATTTATTTTTTTCTTTGTAAAAATACATAATTAACTCTCAATATATTTTTTTTGGATCTGTCAAGATACATAATATATTCAACTGATAAATTTTTTTAATTGGATTTATCGACATATATAATTAGCTCTTCTATATGTAACCAATTAGTTGATTTTTGGAATTACGAGTAAGAATTTGTGTAAATATGATAAATTAAAATGTATATTTACTTATTTTTCGCAAAAAATGTTTCATCCACAGTGGCATTTGTTTTTACATAGAAGAATGTCTTTGCTTTCACTTTCTCTCCCAATCCCAATTCTTCATAGCTCTACACAAAATTTCACCTCTCTTCGCATTGTTAATCCCAAAAATTCTTCAACTTTCCATTTCCACAAGAAGCTTAAGCTCTCCATTCGAGCTTCTGCAGTTACCGTTCACCGGAATTTTCCAGTTTCACGTGAAATTGTTCGTCGAATTGCTGTTTCAACTATTGTATTTCTTAGTTTGGGTTCGACCCTTTTCGCCTTTTCAGCTTTTGCTTCAACTCAGATTCACCCTCGAGACACTTGTGTAACTCAGCTTCAAGAAGAACAAGAATCTAAAGGTAATGCCTTTTTTATGAAGAATTCAGTCTTTTTTTTTTTTTTTTTTTGGATAATAATGGGTTGAGTGTGTTTAGGTACGGGTGTGTATTGGTCGGTTTATTTCGGTTTTATGCATTATCGGTTTGGTTTATTGATTTTCGATTTTCAAATATGTAACTCCCTCCATCATCTTAATCAAATTGAAAAGGGGAAATTGTAATTTATAACACTTTTCATGTAGTTTTTGAATATCTAAATTTTAGTTTTAAAAAAATAAATTAATCTAATCTAGTTTAGCATTGAAACTTAGTTAAATTGACTCGTGATAAAGGAGGGGGAGCAGTTAAAAAGGAATAGAGGGAGTAAACCAATAAAAAACCAATAAGATACTTTTTATCGATTTTTGGTTTATTGATTTTTAGTCCTTTTAACGATCTGGTTTTTGGTTTAACCGATAAGAAAATACTCTTAAAATAGAAATAGTAGCAACTAAGATGAAAAGAAACTGAATTTTAGTTGCAGATAATCCTAAATGATGTATTTTAATTTACAAAAATCTTCTGAATATTAGTTCAGGAAATTGAATGAATTTGTTAGTTTGTAGAAATTAAAGAGACTTATATAATAAGTAACTCAGTAAGAAAAAATCGAAGTTGAACCAATAACTGAATAATTTTTTTTTATATAAAACCGTTTAAAAAATTGTTAATCCATTAACCCAATAACAATAAACCAATAACATTTTTATCGGTTCAGTTTATTGGTTGGTTCGATTTTTGAACATCCCTATATTTAGGACAAAATTGAATTGGTGTACAATTTTGGGCATTTTTTGTCCTAGCTTGGTAACTCTTGCTGGTGAGAGGTGACGGGTATCCCGTGTAATTAGTTAGACGTGACATGTATCTCATGAAATTAGCTGAGATGCGTGAAAGATGGCAGAGAATCAAGGTTAAAAAGGGAAGCCCGGTGTATTAAAGCTACCACTATGCATGGTCAAGGAAGGGCTGATCCATGAGGGATTATTGTACGCAGCCTTACCTTGCACTGCTTATCAAGAAAAATGTTTGGCGTTTCTGTACAACTTTCATAGTTGCTAAGAATTTGATTTTCATTACACTATGATGTGATAATTCTGACAAACTAATTTTCCAATTTTACCCTACTTACTAGTAGTATGTTATTTCAATTTCACTAAGCATATATAAGTAACATATATGTCGAATTAACATCCTGAATCGTGTATCCGGATGAATGTGATGTCATATAGTCCTCCAATTCAATTTGTTTATTTTACATTCCTTTCAAGTCTGCTTCAAAAAGAAACATCTTCCCTTTTTTGGCTACTCTCTAGTTTCAATTTTCGATATGGGATGTTTAAGACGACCAGATTAAAGGACATTTTGATACATTTTACATATCTTTAGTTTAAGATCGCAAGAATCAAAAGTGTTTACTTTCTTAAACTTCGCGTCAAGTCAAAACCAACAAACAAATACGGAAGGAGTAGTATGTAAATAAAGGAGTTGTTTCCTTGTGGACAAAGAGAGCAAATAAATTGTAGGTGAAACTCAACAGCGAATTGAGAATTGTTTTCTAGAATACAGGTTTGTCGTACAGAATACTAAGCGGAGAAAATGCAAGTACCTTGTCGAAGGTTTACCACAGAGAGAGTGTATGAATTATCATTGTTGTTCTTGTTTATTGCATTTAATGTTGTTCTTCTTAGTGTTATTGGGCGTTGTACTCATTTTGCTATTGGCGTTTGATAGTATTAGTATATAAATGTCAAGTTGCTTATGATTCTTCTTCTTCTTCTTCTTCTCTCTCTCTCTTTATTCTTTTTACTTTTTTTATTTTTCTTATGTTGCCATGGACTTTTTTTAAATAGGCACTGGAGTTGAAAAATCGGAAAATGTGGAGGATGTCGATGAAGAACTTCAAGCAGCATTTGAGAAATGGAAGTCTAAGACATATGCTTTGACTGTACCTCTAAGAGTTGTTTCTCTTAGTGACTCTTTTCCTCCTGTATGGCTCAAGGTCTGCTACTCTGCTCGATATCTCACTTTTTTACTTTCACGGTATGATTATTTCGGACCTTGCATGATGTAAAGGTTGTATTTTGTGTTAATAAGCTCGAATGTAGGTTCAACGAGAAATTATGATGTTATGTTGGTCTTCTCTTGCCATACTATTTACACCTGTTTTGGCCAGTGAGTTCTTTTGTTGGACATATAAGTAATTTGTGTGCCACCAGTGTAGATTATAGCTTCTTGTCGCAAATTTATTGTGATGCTACTCAACTTTAGTTGCAAAATAAATTTGGTGTGTGTGTAATCAAGGAAAAGAGTTATTCCGGTGGAGAAAAAGAAGGAATTCGGTGGCTTCAAGGTTGCAAGTTACACAAGAAATACTGTAATAGTTGGTTGAATTGCAGCATAGAAAAGATGAGAGTAGTAAATGGGGGAAGAATACTAGGATTTTAGTTTGTTTGCAGAACACCAAATTAAAAGGGATGGAAGAAAAACAAGTAAATAGATTGGTATTATCTTCTTCGTTTGTTTTTAAATTCCGACATCAAAATTATTTGTTTTCATACTGATGTGCACATTGGATTACGGAGGTTACTGATCTGTAAAGTTCTAGTTTGGATAGTAAGAAATTTTTAGTCAAAAAGGAATTATTTGATGGTTTGATATAACTCTCTTCTATAGAACAATGTAGGACTAATATGCTCGAAAAAGGAAAAACAAGAGAAAAGCTGTTGTAACAATGATGTCCACATTGCCAACTCGATCCAAAAGTACTAGGAACTTCTAAATATGTCGGTTCTCCACTGCTTTAATAAGCGTTTTGTCATTTGAATCCTAGCGGTTATGTACTTCTTTCAATCTTCTTTTGTTTGATATTATATCCAGTTCACTAAAGAATGAAATCCACGTTACAGTGCTTTTGAGGTACTCTGCCAATGTGGATGCTATAGTTTGAAAATGATCCCGAGTTCTAACTTTAGGATATTTCTAGATATCAGCTCCTGTTCAAGGTCTTTCCCTGTGCTCCCCTCTAAAACACTTATTTTATGTGCATCTGTTCACCTCGTTAAGAAGCAAAACTATAACTATAAGTAATTTAGTTTAATTTGTTAACTATGGGATGAGAACTCTGTTCATTGTTACACGACGACAAAAGAAAGAATAGTTAACTGGAAGTGTGTTATTTAATATGTCTAATAAACTTATCCAATTATCACTGATATGATGTCACAATCATACATCTCAAGTATATGTCTCTTTCCTCATTGATGTGTAGGATTTCATGCGATCGCAAGGGAAGAGAGTGAAATTACGTTCTGAGTTTCGTCAAAGCCTGCAAGACATCTTTCATGAACTTTGTATACCTTTACAAAAAGGAAAAATTAATGCTAAGTCTGCTCTGGCAGCTGATGTTGTCACTCTTGGTGATACGTGGCTCAGTTATGCCATTGAGAAGAGGTTAATTGAGCCGATGGACGGTTTAGAAGATCAAGATTGGTTTGAGAATTTAAGTGAGAAATGGAAGGTAAAAACTATCTTCTTCTTTTATTATGAGGAGTAACATTTGCATAATGTTCAGGGTGTCGGTAGCATTCCAAGTGTTGTCTTTACCCCTTTTTTTTTTTTCCCTCTTTCGTTGTATCATCTTCTAAAAAGATGGTCTCATTCTCAGGAATGCCAGATTGCCTTGTTCCAACGAAAATTAACTGTTGAGGCTGAAAACTGAAAAAGGCGTTGAAATTTATCTTTGGTTTGAAATCATAGCATTTATGTCATTGGTGATGCCTTTGTCTCTTAAATCAATGATTGCATGAAAATTAGGGTCACTTCAATGCTATGCAAATTGTCCATGTTATACTTAAGATGAAAACTTCTTAGCTATTAGAAATATCTTAAATGAATTTTACTTTGCATATATCTACGATTTCCTATGTTCATGCCAGGCTGTAATATGTTGCAGCAATGTACAAAACTTTCGACACTGTCATACCTGGAGTGATGTAGAAAGAGAGTGCAAGAAATAGCACACTTAAATAACTCTATTGGAAGGTCCCCAAACCGACTTCATCATTTTGTAGATCATAGGGGGCCCAAGGGTATGGCCTATTGGTCAATGAAGTTGGTTTAGCACCAAGAGGTCTCAAGTTCAAATCTCAATAAATGTTAGGTGATTTCTTCCATATGTCAAAGCCTTGGTGGATATAGTTATCTAGTGCCCCCTTAGAATTAGTCGAGTTGTGTGCAAGCTGGCGCAAGACACCACATTTTTATCAAAAAGAAAAGAGTTGTTGCATCTTGTTGACCATCACCTTAACCTCACACAGGAGGCACTTTGTTTTGATGCCCTTATTTATTTTATTTCAATGATACCTTATGTCTGACCAAATATTACATGCCTGCTGGTTAAGTCTATATTACCGAACTGACTCTTCTGTGGAAAAAAAAAAGAAAAAAAGATTTGTCTCTTCTACAGTCCTGTATTGGAAGCATCACCTTATTTACTTTGGCATCTTTTTCGTACTCAAATTCCTTTGATAGTTCCCTTAAACTTAAAATAATGCCAGGTATATTTGCGCAGGAGTGATGAAGGGAAACTCGATTCTAATGGTAAAATATGGGCGGCTCCATATAGATGGGGAAGCATAGTGATAGCTTACAAGAAAAGTGAATTTCAAAAGCGTAAAATGGCTCCGATAGAGGTAATTTGTCTTTAAATTGAGAGTGTCTCTTTTAAAAGTGAAACGATGAGTCCTGAGTCTTTCCTTTTATGCGCATTGCTTGCAATTTCAAATCAATGGTAAAATATGGGCGGCTCCATATAGATGGGGAAGCATAGTGATAGCTTACAAGAAAAGTGAATTTCAAAAGCGTAAAATGGCTCCGATAGAGGTAATTTGTCTTTAAATTGAGAGTGTCTCTTTTAAAAGTGAAACGATGAGTCCTGAGTCTTTCCTTTTATGCGCATTGCTTGCAATTTCAAATCAATCATATCATCTTTCCAGCTGTAATCACCAGCATTAACAGTATTTTCTACTGCACTCCTTTGAAACTGTTCTTCTGTTCCAGTGACTAAAAGTCTAGTATCGGCTCTATCAAGTCTATTGGCATTAGCTCACTATGCTTTCAGCGAGGCACAAACAACTTTGTGGAGGGTTTCCTCTCAATGTCCAACCGAACATGTGCCAGTGCCATACAGTGAAATTTCCAAATTCATTTCTCTTTCTACCATGGGAGATACATCTCCTTGGCGTGATTATCACATAAGCGAATGGGCTTATTATATTACAATAGCTTCTGTTATCCTTGTTTTCTGCTTTCCTCTATTTTGTTTTGTTTTGTTTTGTTTCTTTTTTTCCTTTTTTGTGTGTTTTTCCACTTTTGGATAGAAATCAATAGAAACTCCTTGAACAAAACATCCATTGGGAAATGGGAAGTAACCTCAATATGCAGTTCTTGATTTTTACGCCATTTTCCTAGTCAGCATCTTCTGTTTTCTTCCAACATTTCTTGTGCATTTCTTCAACATGCAGTACTTAACTTTTACGCCATTTTCCTTGTTAGCATCTTGTTACCCCTTGTTGTCGAATGCTGTCCCAGTGAAAATATGAATATTATTGCATAATTTTACTTTTTACTTATCAGCTACATTATACAGGTTATTCATTTGTCTTGGACTTGCTCATGTTGAACAAGTGTTGAAGTTAACAGATTCCGAGTATCTTGTTGTTCGTGTCATCTTCATAATGTTACACTTTGTGTCACAGCTAGCTTACACAGGGGTTGTAAACCACTTATGCAGGACTGGGCCGATCTATGGCGACCTGAGCTTGCTGGAAGGATTTCAATGGTTGATTCACCACGAGAGATTGTGGGTGCAGTGTTAAGGTACATGGGAGCATCATACAACACAATGGACATGTCTGAAGTCGCTGGTGGGAGAGAGGCTGTGCAAAAGAATCTTGCATCACTTGTTAAACAGGTAAGTTACGGGAAATCTTTGAAATTGTCTATGCTTGTACTTATGAAAGGTTGATTTGGGGGTGTAATTTTTGTTCTTTGAACTGAAAATTTTCAAATTTCTGTGGTTTGTCCTGTCTGTTTCCGACGAATCTTCCACTATAATGAATGGGCTTCAAGTGTTTCTTTATTTCTAAAAAATAAAAAAAAATAAAAAAGAGCAAAAAATCTACCACACTGTCTGGAAGAGGAACTGAATGTGTAAGGATGCAGAGACCTGCAACATCACAATTCTGATGGTTAAACTGTGTACTTGATTATCGAAAAGAGTTGATTGATTGAGTCCTTATCTTCTAAGTCGAACATATGTTAGGATTTCAAATGATTGATATGTTGACTGATATAAAATCCTTTTAAGAGTGAATTCATGGATGTTATAATTTTGATATGAGACCTATATTTACATGCAAAGTAATGTTCCAAATAGATTTCTTGCTCAGTATTTGTATATCTCGACAGGTTCGGCTATTTGATAGTTGCCACTATCTTAAAGCCTTTGGAGCTGGAGATGTATGGGTAGCTGTTGGATGGAGTAATGATGTTATTCCTGCTGCGAAGCGGTTGTCAAATATTGCTGTTGTTGTTCCCAACTCTGGTGCTAGTCTGTGGGCTGATTTCTGGGTATGTCCGGAATTATCTCCATATGCATACATTCTAATGTTTCGCCTAATCTTTTGTTATCTTCTTCCTTTGAATCGATTTTGTTAGCTATTTTTTTTTTTTTTTCGGTTCACTCTTTAATGTCAGCATTTGGAGTATACATGTCCAGACGAGTAAAATGTCTTTAAATTTTTATGTGCCTGAAATTTTTAAGAGTGAAAGGTGGAAAAAACACCTAAAGTATTCCAGTTTTTTGAGTTTCATACCTGAACTATCATGTGTGAGTTTTCTACCTGAACTATCACTGACTAGTTAACAAAGCACACCTAAACTATTAATTGTTTGAGTTTCGTACCTGAACTTTCAGGTAGGGAAAGTGAACCATCGATAGTTTAGGTATGTTTTGCTAACTAGTTGGTGATAGTTCAGGTAAGAAACTCACACATGTGATAGTTTAGGTCCGAAACTCAACAAATCGTGATACTTCAGGTGTATTTTGGGCCATTAACTCAGTTTTTAAAGTAGGTTCCATAAATGCTTCAATAACGTGAAGATGAAAAAACAGCAAGTGTAGGAAAAACTCACCTGTTTTGAGAAATTTGGCTAAATCTAGACAGAAGAAAAAAAGAGACACGCTTCAGTCACGGCACACTTTTCTGTTACCGTCACAAACTGCATCATTCTCCGATTAGTGAAGGTCCTATTTCAGATAGCTTGTCTAATGTCTCATGAACCCTTAATATTAATAGTTTTGTACATATATTATTCTCACTAGATCCCTCCCCCTCCCGTGGTTGCCGTTTCTCAAAGATCCTACTCCCTAGTATGACCTTTATGTAGCACTTTGTTTTTCCTTTTTTGCAAATTCTTGTTCGTTATAGTTGTCAGATCAGACTGAATAGATTTGTGAACTATTAAAATCTCTCGAACGCGTTTGCAGTAGAAATAATTTAAAGTAATATCTAGTATAAAATGCAGCTAGTATAGAGATCTGTTGTACATCGGATCATTTCTTCTACAAATAACGTAAAATATATCTCAGGCAATACCTGCTGCTTCAAGAGTTGCAACTGATCAAATTGGTGGAAGAGTTAGAGGACCATCACCAGTAGTGCATCAGTGGATAGAATTCTGCTTGCAAGCTGAAAGATTCAAAGGCGACGTTGTCCCAGGTGCTTCACCTAACGCCCTTGAATCCCCGATTAAAGTCTCCGAAGAGCTTACTAAGGGTAGACCAAAACTTGAGACAAACCTCATTGCTGGAGTCCCTCCATCTGATATCTTGGCTAAATGTGAACTGATAGAACCATTGCCAGAAAACACATTGTCTGAATATCGATGGCTAATAAATAGTGTACAGAAGCCAGAGCTTTCTCTGGCAAAAAGCCTAAGGAATCGTGTTGTGTCACTAGCTCATAGCTTTCTTCCTAAAGTGCAGTCAAAGGTTGCCTGAAAGGAACTCCATCATTTCTGAACATTACAGTGTTGTGTTTCAACAATTTAGTTGAACATTTGTACCTTTATATATGCCCCTTTTTCCAGCATTTACATGTATTTGCAATTACATAAGAAACTTAAATACTTCATTTATGACAAGCATACGATGATTGGTTGTTGAATCCAAATAATACCTTATAAATAGCATGTTATCAGCACCTTAAACGTTGTTCAATTTGACATTTCATACTTCCTGCAACGCAAAAAAATATGCTTTAGGCGAAATAATTAGTCCTTCAAACTTGTCATGGATGGTGTGCTCGCTGATCTTCCTCCTACCTAATCAGTTGATGCATCTTGAAAAATGTGTTGCAGAAATGCGCTCGCTTCTGCTCGATTAATGACGTGGAACAGATCAATTATATTGTGGAAAGCAGAAACCAATAGATTCTCAAGTTGTACCAAAGGAGTTCAATATGCAATATATACACATGAATATCAGATTTGACTTTACATATACCCCATTCTGCCCCTATTGGAGGGGAAGGAAAGGTGCTCATGAATCTAAAATTGAGTGAGAAGTATGCACTCTGCTATGGTTCACCAGGCTTGCCAGGAATAGATATCTAATTTAGCCTCAAAATTATTGTGTCTACTTGGCAGTTTGAGACAAGTTTGAGGGGTTACCTATGTATTTGGCCAAATACTTTAATATCACAACTACACTCACATTCATTCAATACAAAGTACAAACAGTATCCTGGGAAATCAAGACTTTAAGCCAACTCATATATCAATTATTGTGGTGAATTACAATATACAAAATGAGATCAATATCGGAAATGGTTGATGTCAAGTCAATTTAATCATTTCATATACAGTTAAAAGAAAAGACTACAAAGAAAACACGAAGGAAGATACAACAAGAAAAGAAGGAATTGGTTGCCCACACCACCCATACAAATCCTCATACAGCCAGGAGGAAACACAACAAGAAAAGAGGGCCTTGGTTGCCGATACCACCCATACAAATCCCCATACAGCCAGGGGGAAACGGAAAAGCTCGATGCAGAGGGAGAAAAAAAATGATGAAACAGAAAAATTGAACAAAGCACACCAAACCCCATGACTTGAAGCATGATGACAGTTGAGATGGCCTTTCTTATCTATTGGCAATTGGCAAATCTGCAGACAGAATGACTAAACAAGAATACACTGCTAATTGTTGCAGATCTTGATCCCCTTATTATCATTCTTCGTTTTTGTTGCATGAGGCAGCTGATGCACAATCCACATCAAATTCTCTTCCAACTTAGTTACAACATTCAATCAGAGTTCGAATCATAGAAGTCGCTGGGGCAAGGTGTCGTGACTTCAGATTCAAGAATCTGCACAACTCTGTGCATGGTGGGCCTCTCCTCCGGATTTGAAGAGACACATTGTGTGGCAATTGAAAGCAGTGCATCCAAGCTCTCCATTTGTACCCGTTCACAATGTGGATCAACTATATCCCGTTGTCTACTCTCAGTAGCAAGAAAATTCAACTGCATTATGGAAATAAGACATAAGATCGAATGTGATAACTCCGGAAACCAAGTTCACAAAATGCAGCCCCTTCTTCGAGTAATAGAGTTCTTTTCTTTTTCTTTTGGAGGAGGGAGGACATTGCCCATTAAAAAGTAGGCAACTCTTTTGTTTGCTTTTGATAAGTTAGCCTACTCTTCAACACAATGTCAGGACTCCAAATAAAGAGAGTACAAATTTGAATAAACCCAGGCAACAAGAAATTAGTGACATAACATACCCAGCCAACAATGTTGAGGCCCTTCTCAATAAATGATGCATCAGTGGGCCGTTTCCCACTTATTACTTCAAGAACCAGAACTCCAAAACTATACACATCAGTCTTTTCTGTAGCTCTACCACTCTGCATGTACTCTGGAAAATAAAGGAATATCAAGACGTCACATAAACAACAAAAAAATATGAACAGACTAGAAGATAGCATTCACCACAGTGTGTAAGAAGCTTCAATATTCGAACCATCCTCTCGACCCTTCTGCGATTTATTTATTTTTAATCAGGTAAAGTATTTTCATGCATAAACATGGCCATAAAACTGGTCGTAAACGAGAGAAATACCAAAAGGTGTAGAGTCTACAAAAACAAAAGGTTCTCTACAAACTCCACCCAGTCTTCTACACAATTAGGAGCTCTATGAGTGCACCAAAAGAAAATAAGGGATAGGAGACTACTTCTCAACTAGGAAAAACTCGACTGTATCCCTTCAAAAGACTCTCCTATTTCAATCTCTCCCCACCACTCACATTAACACGATTAGAACAACATTCTTTTCTCCCTCTCCCGGTCTTCCAACTGAACATCAACTCTTTCACAGTGCGTAACATAGTCCAAGAAGTGTCAAACCACCATATCCCACCATAACCTCATGGTTAGACCACAATGAAGAAGATGATCCGTGTCTTCGCGCGGCTCTTTGCACATATAACACCAACTGACACCAACCTTCCAGTTTCTAAGATTTTTCGCCGCCAAGATCACCCCTCTACTAGCTTAGCCAAGTTAAAAAACACACCTTTTTCTCAGCACATTTGGAATCTATCTAGTGTTACAAGGAATACCCATCTGTAACCAAAAGTTTCTCATAAAAAGACAAGACAAAGAACATCTATTCCCCAAATCACCCCAAAGTATCGGGCTGATTCAACATTGTAACGTGCTTATGAAGTAGAGCCAACGGTTTTTGAAACTCAGTCACCTCTCAGTCATTAAAGTCCCTCCTAAATCACAAGTCCCAGAAAGTTTCCACCTTGTGTCCCCCCTAATATGCTGGATTGTCAAATCTCTTTCGCAAATTATTATGTAGAGACTCGAAAATTCATCTTTGGATATCCCTATACCACCTATGAAAGTTAACTCTCCCCCATCTGCTACCTTGGATGACATATTTACACAGAAATCATCTAATCCATTCATGATATTCCTCCACAAACCACACCCGAAAGGCATGGTGACGTCTCTAGTTATCCAACCCCCATCCGTTGCCCCGTATTTATCAACTATCACCCCTCTCCAATAAGCATTAACCTCTACCCCACATCTCCAAATCCATTTGCCCAGCTATGCTTTGTTAAGAACCTTTAAGTCTTTGATTACTCGACCTCCTCATTTTTTAGGAGATGTGACAGTCCCCCACCGCACCAAGTGAAATTTCGATGCCCCATCCACTACGTCCCAACGGAAGTTCCTTTGGATCTTTTCCACACTGAAAGATCCTTGTTCGAGGTGCCTAACAGTAATCCAAGATAGGTAGTCAGGATGGTCCCAACCCAGCAATTCAAAATCGAAGCTACAGAGGCAATGTCATCCACTTCTCTTACAGGAATAATTTCACTTCCTCAGATTAATTCTAAGGCCTGACACCACCTGGAACCATTTGAGAACTTAGCCTAAATAACCGAATCGGATCCCATATGCATCACAAGGTGTCATCTGCAAACAACAAATGACACGCGAATGTTCCAACAGCCCCAACTGTAGCATTGAAACGCTTTATGTGTCCTTCCAATACAATATTATTCATCATTCCGCTCAATACTTCCATTACTAAAATGAACAACATTGGTGAGAGAGGATCCCCTTGTCTAAGACCCTCGAGCTCCCAATAAGATCACACTGGTTGCAGTTCACCAAGACAGAAAACCTCACTGAAGAAGATGCAAAAGTAGATCCAGTTTCTCCATTTACCCCAAATCCCATGTAGAATAATGTAATCTGGGAATCTCCGATTCACGTGACCATAGGCCTTTTCCAAATCTAGCTTACACAACACACATGACACTCTTTGCTTTTTCCTTGAATCCACCAAGGAAAAGAAGTATCAAACGAGGAACACGTTCAGATTGTTGTGTACTTAAAAAAGAATTGAAACTAGATTACAAACATAGGAAAACAAGACAACACTCTCACAGGTCACAACTATTACAATCAGCATGAATTATTTCCATATACTTTAGAGAATTGAAGTTTGAACTGCCAGAAAGTGTATACCTGGGGCCAAATACCCAAATGTGCCAGCTACAATGGTTGTTATGTGAGACTCTTCATCCTCCAGCAATTTGGCCAGTCCAAAATCAGATACTCGAGCCTCGAAATTTCCATCAAGCAAAATATTACTCGACTTTATGTCTCGGTGTATTATACGAGGCGAGCAATCATGATGTAAATATGCCAGTCCTTTTGCAGCTCCCATGATTATAGTCAACCGTGCATCCCAGTCTAGTTGCTCAGATCTCTCTGCATAGAATATTAAAAACTTTTTTTCATTTTTTAACTGGAAAAGCATATTGAAATCAAGAAGACAAATACAGAAGATCCTCAACACTCAACAGCATAAGCAATGTAAAAAATTGGACGGACTAGCTTAGGATATTCCTCTTTTTTTTTCCTCATAGCTTTTTACCACCAAAACAACAATTTGTAGGATTGCATGGACACTTACATTCGGATTTTCACATGTTCCACTCCTCAAACAAGAACATAAGGTTGAAATTCCATTGTGTTTTGTAATATTCGAGTTATTACATAAAATTTAGTTGTGATGTGTCATTCTTTTTTCTTTTTTTTTTTTTTGAAACTGGTAACTTATAGTGATGTGTCATTTGTTATTTTCTGAAGACTTGTATTTCTCTTTAATTTCAGTATGGAATATAATTAGTTAAAACTCATTTATATGGCATGCCTTGGGTCCCTTTTCGTTGTGCCCTTCTGTAACTCACCCAAGATGGTAAACTGGCGGCCCTGTGAAGGAAAAACTACAGAACTTCTTGTTCTACAATCAAAGTTTTATAGCAACATCACAAAGCATCAATGACACCCCAAGAATTCTATCAGAATGACATAAACTAATTGTTGCTCAGTTACCAAGTTAAACTCCATCATTTTTTTTTTATTTTTGATAAGGTAAAATCATGTTAAATCTATTATATCCAAAGATATGCATGCACGTTAGACTGCTTTGTTTTACCTCTCTATTCCTTTCAGTTTTTGGGAATAAAGTTGGGAGGGGAAGGAAGGGAAGAACATCACAGCACACTTGTCTACTAATTTCATACGTATAATAGACTCAAAAAAGCACTTGTATTATGAGGCAGAGATCTAGTCAAGCAGGCAATCGGCTTGACTCCAAGCTCCTGAGACAATATTCAGAGCTAGCACAACTTGCGACAATGGAGGAGCACTCTATCACCTACGGGAAAGTGTACTATAATTTCCACTGTTCATTTAACAGCTTGCTACTTTTGCTCAGTTTAATTATTTTTAGTTTACAGTGACAGTATCTAACATTGTCATTTATCAAAATGTTATTGATTCCTGGTGGCAGCACAATTTAACGCCATTAAGCAGCATAACCTAAGGTAGAAAGAACAAAGAAGAGCTATGAATGGAAGACAACCAACAGCATCGACAACGATTACTACTCAATATTACAGCATATATCGACCTTATGTTATTAGATGCAAAGTGTCCCAACATATTTCCACTAAACCCAAGTGTACGTGCTAAATTCATAAATAAACATATATCCTTACCCTACCATAAGCAGCAAGACAATTAACAGTGGAAGAATATCTCACCATGCAGAACTTCATCCAAGCTGCCTCCGGATAAGAAGTCATATATCAACAACTTCGATGTTGGAGAATTGCAGTATCCTCGCAGATTTACCAGGTAACGGTGTTTTATGCTTCCAAGAATTTCAAGCTCTCTCTCAAAAAATCTATCAAATCCCTCGTTCACCTTAATAATTTTTTTCAAAGCGAACATGTTGCCATCGTCCATTGCAAGCTTGTAAACAGTACCAAATCCCCCAAAACCAATTATGTGTTCTTCATTCAAAGCCTCCAACTTTTTGATGATATCCTTAGAAGTGTAAGGCAAATCTCCATGAAACATCACAATAGATGCATCTGAAGAATTAAGAATATGGATATTTAACCAAAAGGATCAAAGAATGGAAAAAATAATAATTACTTCAAAATAGTAATTTCTGCATGTGTTCTCGATGAATACCTTCACCAACATCCACTGCGAGGCCTTTGTCGTCATTTTTACCCAGTCTCTTGTAGAGGAAACAGCCCCAGAAACACATAAGCGCCACCAGTAGCAGTGCTCCGATAGTGGCAGAGGCACTTATGAGCAATCGACCAGAATACTTCTTCTTATTTTGGTTTTCTGCTGAAAAAATTGCAGATGGATGTTAGTATGTTACCACGATCCACAAGAAAGAAAAGTAAACATGAAGAGCAGAGAAGGAAAAGATACAAGTGTATGGCTTCTCACAGATAAAATGTGGAGTCAACTTAATATCCAAAGATGACTTTACAACAGACCCATCTCATATATCATATTTACCTGAAGGATGAGGAGATGATGCAGGACCACTGTCATCGCACACCACCTTAACTTGTTGGCCGCACAATTTAAGATTTCCAATAAAGCTGTCAGAAGTTAAGAATCCGAAAATCACGTATTAAAAAAGTGGCAAGGGCTTAAGTTGCCAATTACAACTGAAAGGATATAACTCATATCATGAAATAAAGAACAAGGCCGGCACCAAATGCTACCCTACTATTCACTTGCCTGTCAGTCACAGACCTTTAGAACTGATGGATCAGATAAATAAAAAATGAACCGGAGAATTAAACCTAAGTTCTCAAGATTATCCGAGCACTGATTACAACGCCCTTCAACGTATTTTGAATACAAATAGTTGGAAAAAAAGCATAATATAGGAATTTAG
Organism: Capsicum annuum; assembly: GCF_002878395.1. Classification (NCBI taxonomy): domain Eukaryota; kingdom Viridiplantae; phylum Streptophyta; class Magnoliopsida; order Solanales; family Solanaceae; genus Capsicum; species Capsicum annuum. The sequence goes on along the minus strand of NC_061111.1, from coordinate 247,168,939 downwards.
AAAAATTCCATGCTTTAGATTATAGAAAACCCGATGTAAAGATCATTTAGACAGGAATTACCAATAAAAAGAACCAAAACTTTAGAGAACTGAAAAAAACAGTATCGACATGTATACTTATGGTACTCTACTAACTAGATGATAAGGCAACGTTTCATCAAGAAAAGAATGATCAAGAATAACAGACCTTGATGCTTCGACAATTAAAATCGACGCAGTATGGAGGAACTTAAAACTTTGAGACTTACGAATCATTTCCAAAGTTATCAAGGCGCCCATCACCAGGTATTTTCCCAACCAAAAAATTTGCTGACACGTTGCTGTAAACATTAAACAAGAACATTAACATGAAAGGTCCAACCCCACCACAGCCCGCCTAAAAAAGATATAGACTAATAGTTAAGTTCTAGAACACTTACAAAAAGAATAGATTGGTCAGCTTCCCAAGTGATGCTGGGATGTATCCACTGAGTGAGTTACTTGAAAGATCTCTGCCAAAGTTGATAAACCAACATCAATTTGGTTAACTTGCCGGAGCACTAACTAAGTTTGATTAGTATCTCAATTCTCATATGTCAAATTGAGATAGCTCACTTAAAATGAGCAAAGATGAATAGAACTTCCCACAATGATTTTTAACCAAAAAAAAGGTATAGAAGATTGGGTGGCTTTTGAAGAACAGTAGAAAAGTAGAACGTGTTCTACTGGAGGTTCTCTACTTTTGATATACTACTTCTATACAGACTTTTTACGCCCTATTAATATGAAAATTATTTCATGATCAAAAAAATGAATGATTTAGGTGCAAATTTTGGGCACTTTCTGTTATCAAGTTGCAATGCTGCTAGTGCACTTCCTAATAAGTTTTATCTACGTACCCCCCCCCCCCCCCCCCCCCCCCCCCCCAAAAAAAAAAAAAAAAAACTTTTTGTAGATTTTCTTCATAATTTAGCATAAAATCCAGAGGATTGAAGAATTTTTGTCCACTTTGATTGATTTCATTAACTGTATATTCACTCTAATTGGATTTCTTTCCTTCGGCACCCTTTCATGCCAATATTTAGTTGTTACCTCAAAAAGGACTTCAAACAGCCCAAAAAGTTCCAACAACAACAACATACTCAATATATTCCCACAAAGTGGACTCTGGGGAGTGCCCAAAAAGTTCCCTATTTTAAAAATCGATAACAGCCCAGAAGATTCTCACCAAGTTTTCTGGCATTTTGTCATCTTTCACCGTTGGTTTGCATTTATAACCACCTCCAGTTGGCAATTATCATAATGTGCTTTGGTTATTTTTTTATACATAGATCATCGCTAAGACCTATAGAAGAAAAAAAAAATTCTGCCAAGTACATTTAAGATAAGGGAGCAGCAGGAGCATTTTTTACATGGAAGTTCAACTTCATCATGCAATAACATCACACACACATGTTACATAATGACAATTTAAGCAAAACCTTTAACATGCCTTTTCTTTTCTTCTTATATTTCCCTAAAGAGGCTCTATTGAAAAAAGCCATCAATAAGACACAAGTAAATGGCTTCTGTTTCAAGAGCAAAGAACATATTAAACCATGTCTCCTACAGATGGATATGAAGAGAACAAAGAAATCACAGATAGAGAAGCCAGTAGCCAAGATTTTGACAGTAATCCATAAAACGTGTACTTCCTTCGTCCCACTTTATCTGGAACTCTTTACTTTTGGACTCTTTCGAAAAGAATGTCAATTTAACTTTTAACATTTGATTTTACCCTTAATGACATGCTGTTATAAGGACGTAAATTTCACGGCACATTTAAGACCACAAGTTATAAAAGACTTCTTTTATTCTTAAACTCTCTACCCATTCAAATAGTGCCACACAAGATGAAATGGAAGGAGTACTATTCCAGCACATTAAGTGCTGAAAGTAAAAATAGATTCGATGTTTATGGGCATCCTCAGATAAAAGAAGCTTACAGTCTCTCAAGCTTAGATAGGTTCCCCAACTCATCGGGAATCGATCCGCTTAAATAATTGGCCTGCAGAGATCTGAATTAAAGAGATTAGAAGTGCTAAAATTAGTCGGCACTCCGCAGTATATTAAGAACAATTTAGAGCAAATTGTATGCAATGCCAAAAAAAGAAATAATCCCTTGAATTTTCCTGAACATTTCAGAACAGAAACTATGCCTACAGATTCTTAACTTCAAGAATAGTACTATAACAAAGACTATGCTGTGCATTATTGAAAACTGCATGCCTTTTTCCGTTGAACTGCACAGAGTATTTGTTGACTGAACTCTGAAGTTCCCATGTTTAATGCTAAATATTTAAGTTACATGGATGTTTAAGCATTGTAGAATAAACAATCAAACATTCATTTTGTGCAATCCTAGATCATGTTTAAACAAATTTGGTTCTTATAATGAAAATGACGGTATACAAAGCTATTACACAGGCCACATCAAGTCATTTCCTTTTTCAGTTATCTTGCAATATTTTGAGCTCAACACACCTCCAATCTTTCTAAGACTCGTAAAAGGCTCGATCTAATTTTCTTATAATCCTATCAGATGCAATATATCATGTAAAACAAGTTGGAATCTTTCTTTTCCCAAAGTGCTTAATAGTGATAACTTTCAGAATCTTGATAAATGATAGAAGTAACTAAATATGCAAGTTACATCGAACAACTACATTCCACTTACAAAGATTTCAGCTCTGTACAATTTCCTAGTTCAGGGGGTATAGTCCCATAGAAGTTGTTGCCATGAAGAGATCTGCATCTTCGTATGTGTTAACATAGAAAGGCTAAAATCAACATTTAAGAGAATAGGAAGGGAAACATACAGAAACTGAAGCTGGTCTAACTTCCCGATATCTGACGAAATAGGCCCACTTAGCCTGAGATTAGGGAGGATCCTGGATGATTCAAGACAACACTCACTTTAGCAGTTCAAATGAGATAAACCTCCGCAAGCAATTAGCAACATAAGGAAGACGAGTGAGAAAAGAATTTGATGAAAATTAAACATTTAACTATCTGCAAATGGAAAGAAGTAGTAGAGAATAAAGGCAAAAAGAATCTGCAATTAACAATGTCAAAGCACACAAAAGAAATGAACTTCCTTCAGAAGAAGGAACGACAAGTTAATAGAAGTATCATGAAAATTAAGGTATTAGTTTTCATCTTTAACGTCCAGAAGAAGCAGAGAAGAAAGATAAAAAGTGTCTGCATGACAGAACTATGATTAATATTGTCAAAACGCAAGTGCGCCAAGTGAAATAATTCCAGTAGCTAACTGGATAAGGGTAGAGGGCTGGGTTCATCTACCCCATGTTCCGAAGGTTGCGGCTGGCACAAAGGTTGGCTCCAGATAGATTTTTCTATATTCAAAAAAAAAAAGAGTAATAATAATAATGATGTCAAAGCACAAGGAAAGCAAGTGAAGGACCATCTAAGTAAGCCACACTAGGAAATCGGAAGAACTTCTCCGATAGCAGATAATCCAGAATTCTGTAAAAAGGACACTATTTAACAGAATGTACTCGACAAGGGTAAGAGAGTCTGGCATATTCAACCAGTACTCACAAGGATTTAACTCTCTTGAACTTCAGGTCACACTGCACTCCTTTCCAACCACATGGATCAGCATCTTCTGGCCTCCAATGCGTAAGAATACTGTCTGAACCTGGGATTGCGGTCCTAAAGCTATTAAGTGCTTGACCTGCAAACATAGAAAACTGTGTCATTTATGGATTTAGCTATAATACTTACAAGTTGGGATGGGTAACAATGTCAAAATAAAGCACCTAATATTTATATAACATATTGATTATGCTCAATTGATTTTTAAACAACTGAAAATTCAACCTTTTTCGGTTGGTACAAGTGAAAAACTAAGTTAATTGTATCCGAACTAAAGACTTGGCAAAATCTTATTTAATTACCAGCAAAACGTTATAAAACAAGTTTAAATAGAAAATCACCTCACAAAACCAACATTGGAATTTCTCAAAAGTAATACTCGCTGAATAAAGAACTCAACCAGCGATTTGAAATTGTGTATTGTCTTCATCTAGTATGCCATGAATTAATCACGCTTGTTTGATTTCACATATATATTATGAGTAGAAACTAGCCTATAACCACATGGACAACATCGGCAAGAAAACTGAATACAAGAGTAACACTATACCATCAGGACTGAGAGCTTTTACAACTTCTATAATAACGCAAAGTAACGGTATGCTTAAAACCAACAGCTCCTGAAATTTCACATAGAAGCTGCCCATCTCGGCACTGATCAAGCATAATAATATTACTTAAAAACATCTGATATGCCAGGCTGCACTGCGCCTCCCTTGGACATACAGTTGACAAGTTGATGACACCCACGGAGAAGCCAGCAAAGAAAGATACAACGCTCCCTGGAAAAACACAAACACATCAAAAAACATTAAAAAAAGAATCCGAAAATCTTTTCACTTTATTTGCAAATGAGCATTTTTCCATGACAATTACAAATGCAACTTGAAGTTGCATTTGGAATTTGGAAAGGCATAATGCATAAACAAGACCTTTAACTTGACACTAAATTATAACAATGATCTTTAACTTTACCAGTGTACAAGTAGGCCCTTTAACTATACAAAAAAAGTTGAATAAAAAAACACTCCAATCCTACCTAGCAAAATGCGTGTATACACTCAAAACCACGCGCGTCAGAAGTAGAATTGAAGTGTTTTTTTTTCAGCTTTTGTAGAGTTAAAGGGCCTACTTATGCACTGACAAAATTAAAGGTCATAGTTATAAGGTGTCTTTTTTATTAGGTGGCAGCATCTAAGTGGATTACTAATCCACCATGCATGTAAGTTGCAGAATGGGAGTGTTTTTTTGTTCTGCTTTTATATAGTTAAAGGGTCTACTTGTGCACTGACAAAGTTAAAAGACATAGTTATAATTTGGTGTCAAGTTAAAGGTCTTGTTTAGATATTATGCCATTTGGAAAACAACCAAAAACCTTGTTTTCACTTTTTAAATGTTTTTAATTATTTTTTTTCCAAAAATAATACTAATTTTTTTAATTACATAAAATAACCCCATTTAAATCATATCTCATGTTTAAATCATATTCTATGTTTTTAAGAAAGTTACAATTAAATTCTAAATATTTGTTCGTACTCCAACTTTGAAAATTCCAAATAAAGTGAATTTTTTTTCTAGTTTTCATGGTCAAACACCCATTAAGACTCCTCAAAAAAAAAAAGAAAACCGCAGGAGAATACACAACTGTTGAAGCAGACAGTACAACTATAAATAACTAAAACTGAAGAATGCACAACTATTGAAGCACAAAGTACAACAATCTCATAAATTAAAACTGAAAAATGCACAACCATTGAAGCACAAAGTACAAAAACATTACATGATTCTACTCATCTGTCCTGTTCTAGCCTTGTGGATAGAGCTACCTGGCTGACAGGTATCTCGTAAATTTAATTGAGGTGTGTGAAAGTGTCCCATACAACACCATTATACAAAAAAAATGAAAAATAACATAAATATACACCTTAACTTACCATATTTTCACAAATTTTCACACTTACAGAGTAATTACAAAAATCCCAACTAATTATATATCTTAATTGGATATATCGGGGAGCTAATTATGTATCTTTACAAGGAAAATATGTATATTCGTTGGATGTATTACGTATCTCGACAGATCAAAAATTGGAAAAAATGTATAGGGAGCTAATTATGCATCTTTACAAAGGAAGAAATGTATCTTCATTGAATGTATCGGGAACTAATTATGTATCTCACCAAACCCAAAATAGAAATTTGCAATAATTATGCAAAAAATATGTCAGATTTTCTGTAATCAAGCTCCAAATTGCTGAGATTAATGTTGTTTATCCAAAAAAAAAAAAAAACACAACTATTGAAGCACGCGTTACAACTCTCTCAGAAACTAAAACACTGAATTTAACATAAGAATCAAAGCAAAAACACAAAGTTCAGAAGAATGCACAACTGTTTAAGCACACAGTACAACAATCTCACAAAGTAAAACACTGAATTTCACAAAAAACAAATAAAATAAGCAAAACCCAGAAAAATGTACAACAACTGAAGAACACAGTACAACACAGAATTTCACAAAAAATTCAAAGTAAAAAAGCAAACTCAGGAAAATGTACAACTATTGTAGCACAGAGTACAACTATTTCATTAATAAAACCACTGAATTTAAAAAATATATCAAATAAATAAGCAAAACCCAGAAAAATGTACAACTGTTGAAGCACACAGTACAACACAGAATTTCACACAAAATTCAAAGCAAAAATAGGAAAATGTACAACTATTGAAGCAAAGAGTACAATTATTTCATAAATTATAGCATTGAATTTCAGAAAAAGAAATCAAATAAAATAAGCAAAACCCAGAAAAATGTACAACTGTTGAAGCACACAGAACAACACCAAAATTTCACAAAAAATCAAAGCAAAAAAAAAAAGAAGCAAAACTCAAGAAAATGTACAATTATTGAAGCATAAAGTACAACAATTTCATAAATTAAACCACTGAATTTCACATAAGAAAAAACAAAAAACACAGAAGAAAGTACAACTATTGAAGTAAAAAGTACAGGTATGTCAGAAACTAAAAGAGTACCTTGAAAAAGAAAAATCTAGATTCGATCTGCAAGTAAGTACCAGAAGGTGTAAAGTGAAAATTTTGCACAAAAATGGAAACAAAGAGAGAGAAAAAAGAAAAAAAGAAAAGAAGGGGAAAAGGGAATTTATTAGATTGTAGTATAAAAAACAAACTTTTTTTTCCTTTTTATAATAACTAGTATATGTACCTGTACAATGCGCAGATAATATTAAAATATTATTTTTAATTGCTTCATATGTTAAATCATATTACTCACATAACCTTAATAAAAAAATTGAACTATCATATTATTTTTTAATAAGCATTAAAAAAAAAATTCTACCCCCCCAATCTCGATTTTTTAAAATAAAAAATAAGACAAAAATTCTAACCCCCAACCACGTATCGCTAATTAAATAATACGAACAAAATAATCATGTAATTGCAAAAAGATTTAAGTTTCATATTTTACTTTATTATACTATCACAATTAAAAAATATTAGGTCGTTAATATTCTCCGCCTTCCCCATCTCTAACTAAATTTATATGTGTAAAAACAATCATGTAATTATTAAAAAACATTATGTTTCGTATTTAATCTTTATTAATTTTAGAATAATTAATGATAAGGTAGAATTGAAAAAAAAAAGTCAAATATTTTGAGACAGAGAAAGCAATATCAGTTTTGAATGGTATGTAACGAATATAATATTAATATTTGACTTTAATTAGCATGCCACTTAACTTAGAGCTCGTTTGGATAGGAATAAAAAAATTATTTTTTAGTTTAAGTGATTAAAAGCTTAAAATATGTGTTTTTAAATTAAGCAGATAAGTGTTTGGATAAAAGTGCTGAAACTAAAAAAAAAATTGTTGATGTGTTTGGTAAACAAGTGTTGTCAATCACTTTTTTGTTGTCAAAATGACTTAAATATCATTAAAGTTGTTCACACATAATAACGTGAATTATTTATGATTTTTAATTCTAATACTTCAAAAATAATTTCTATTTAAATACACTTTCAACATAAAGTGATTATGCCAGATCAATTTATAAGTATAAGTTATTTTTTTATTTTTAAATATTAAAAAATAAAAATTTTAAGATATTTTTTATATAAATATAGTATTATATTAACATTGCAAGCTTGTAAACAACATAAAATTTTTAAGAATGAAACAAATTATTAAGAAAAATCAATTTTTAAAATTTAAATAGCATGCAGAGATTCTATATGAACGGATAAAGAAGAACTTACCACTCGATTTGACGATAAAAGTTTTGAGTATTTTCTTATGTAATGATGGATTCTCTGAAAATGAAGGAGAAAGATGAAGAGAAAATTGGAGGGAAAAGATAAAAAACAAAACGCAGGAAGAAAAAGAAAGAAAAATCAATAAAGGCTACAAAATTTAGTGTATTATTGAAATTAGAAGAAAAATATAAGGGATAGAAAGATAAATGTTTTGGTCAAAACAAAAAAAAAAAAATTTAATCTAGAAAGTAAAAAACTGAGGGTATCCAGCTTCTCAATTTTTACTTTTTTTAATCTACTTTTAACTTTTTTAAACTCTTTTTAATTTTACCAAACACCTAAAAAAGCTAAAAAAAAATGATTAAAATCTAGTTTGACTAGATTTTAATCCTATCCAAACACCCTCTTATCCACTACTTTTCTTTAATACATTATAAATTCTTATTCCTTATCTATGTCCTTTTTATTATTTATTTTCATAATTTTTAAAATATCTAAATTTGTTAATAATATTTTTGAATACCATTTACTTACTTTATTTTATTTTTAAATTAAACTTCAAATCCTCACCATACATCTACCCACCCCTTTTTTTACATAAGTCATAAGTGTATTATTTTTAATTAATATCTTACTAACTTATCACCTTGCCTAATTTTGAAACATAATTTTTTATTGAGAAATGAAATTTTGACGTAATATTATTTAAACAATTCATTAAATTTCACAGTTACCTCAACAGTATACGAAGTCTCAAAAGTTAATTATTTTTGTGTCAAAATTTATATTCGACATGTATTTATACAGTAGAGTGAAACAGTAAATAAACATGTACATGCTACATTAGTTATATAATTAATTTATACAAACACATTCAAACAATTTTAGATAGAATTCAAACACACATACCAAAAATCTAATCCATCAATAAAAATAATTTTATCTTAATATATGAATAATTTATATGTCAACTACTAAACAATTCGATCTTAATTTTGAATATATATATCAAATATTACTACAATGATAAGGAAAGGCAAAATAAATCAAATCAATTAAATAGATTATTTTACCACTTGTATACTTTTCCTAACATAATTTAAAGGATGCTCATTTCAAATTAAATACTTATATTTACAAAACATATGCTCTTTTTTATCAAGCAAATAAATAAAATAATAATTAAAAAATAATAACTTTTTTACATTTCTAGATTTTATCAAGAAGTATCACTATTATTGTTGGTGCTAGTGTTACTGCGAAAAATATTAATGATTTATTTTTAATCTTAAATTTATGAATATAATAAAACATTTCTTGAGAAAAATAAGCATCAGGAATAAATACCATGTCAAATTTATAATAAATATTCCACCACCACCAACTAAAATTAAAGAAAAAGTGATGAGGATAATCAATATAACCTTTTGTATTTATTTTTATCAAAAATTAAATGAATAAAATCATAACAGAAAATATTAATTACTTGAATTCAAGCTAGAAAAATAGATTAGCATGTAATACCGCTATATATCATCCATCTGCATATAAAAAGTGAAATTGTTAAATAAATAAATAAATATATAGAATATGAGGAATTTAGTAAATAGATCCATGAATAAACCTAATGATCAATTTTATTTAATAAAAGAAAAAGAAAGCTTGGCATTATAAATAACTGTAGAAGTATATATAGGAGAGATTTTGCAGTAGAACTTCATTTCAATTCTAATTTTATTTAAATTTAAATTCAAAAAAAACTAACTGATTAAGATATTGATTAGGATAAATATTAATTTTAAAAAACAAAGCAGGAAAAAATTATAGTTGCTATAAAAAAGGAGAATTCACCACCAAACAATTGATTTTCAATTTAAATTCAATAATAATCTTTATGTGTGGGATAATTAGGGGGTATTTTTAATTTGTATTCAAATTCAGCTTACTGCTTCTACAACATATGTAATAGTGATTGTTTAATTATTTATTCATTTATTAATATTATTACTACTACTAATACAACACATACTACGCACTACCACTGCTATTTTTACTGCTGCTATTGATTATTAGTATTATTAATATACTTCATTTTTAATTTAATATGTAAATAAATTATATTTAGATAGTTTTATAGCATCTATTTGAATTTTTAAAAAGCTAAATACATGAAAGAGTAAAAGTTCATTTAGAACTCTTTAACCATGAGTTTCTATTTTTAAGTTAATGAAATTCTTTTTTTCTAATAAAGGATAATATATTTTCAAATTAAAATATTTTTAATTCATTATTATTATTATTATTAGTATTAATTATTATTATTATTAATATTAAATCAAATGTATTCAAATATAATAGAGTGTATTATTATTGACACTAATAATATTTACGTACTTAGAGAAACACTGCTAATATTATTTTATATTTTATCTTTTATGATATTATGTTTGTTGTTATTACTACTATTATTATTATCACTTTTACTGTTATTACTACTATAATTACTATTTATATTTGTCAATATTATTACTATATTTTTATTTTTATTTGATATTTAAAATTGTTAGTATTATTAATGTATATTTATAATAATAATAATATTACTATGAACATATGGGAAGTTAAGAAATTAGAATTCAATTTCAATACAAATTCAATTTAAATTCAAATTTAAACATCATATCTTATCATATCAATTTTTTATAAGAAGATCAATTTATTTTTTTATCCTTATCGTTAGATTTTTTTCAAATAAAATTCATACTTATCCTTTAATCTATAAAATTGTTATTATTATCTTATTATTGCTACAACTACTACTTACCGGAACAACATATTATTACAGCTAAAACTACAATTTATTTACTTAGTAATTATTATTATTATTATTATTATTATTATTATTATTATTATTATTATATCTTTAATATAAAATCAAGTTCTAATATATATATATATAGAGAGATTATTATTATTATTATTATTATTATTATTATTATTATTATTGTTATTATTATTATTATTATAATTGTTATTATTCCCACCACTTCAATTATCATTGCTAATACTACTATTATGTTTTTTTAAAAAAATTAAAAGTGTTGCTGCTACGTTTTTCTATAAAAATATATTATTATTTTTATTAGTATTAGTATTATTATATTTTATTTAATATTTAAATATATTTTATGAATTGAAAAAGATAGTTTTCTTAATAGTAAGATAATTTTAGGTTCCTAGTTTTAAGCTAATGAAAATTCTTTTCTTAAAAAGGCCTAGTATTTTCAAATTGAAATATTTCTAATCTTTTGATTCAAATATTTAATATTTTTGAATTAATATTTTTTAATTCAAAAATTTTATTACAACACTATTAGGTGTTGTTCTAAAAAGTGCCATGTGGCTATGTTAATATCTTGTCATGTGTCTTCTTGTCCTGCTTTTAGTTTTGCTTTTATATATAGAGAGATTGTCATGTTTTACTTATTTAAAGTCTATTTAATTTTTTTTCAAAATTAAATTATATTAATTTGATATTTAAAACTAAAATTTAGATATTAAATATTTAATGAAAAATACTAAACTACAGTCTTTCTCATATATCAATATGATAAGAAAATATACTAAAATGTTGATCAAAGTTTATTTCATTTGACTCTCAAAGGAACAAGTGTGCCTTCCAATTTTGAGTGTGAATGAGTAGGAATTTAGATTTTATAAAATTAAACATGTAAAATACATAAGTCCTATCTGTCATTATACGAATTTAGATGTTTATTTATGTACACTCAAAATTAAAAATCATATATGTTAATTAAAGTCAAATTAAAAGGATACATTTATATGTTATTCTTTTTTATTTTATAGCTCATTTGAATGGTTGTTAACCAATTTGCTCTCTATAGTCAATAATAAATGAATTGTGATATTTTTATAGTTTAAAATGATTTTTTCAAAGTTAAGAAATCGTCGAGACCCTTTTGCAAATTTACCCTACCTTTGAATGAGGTTAACTACTTTATATTTTCTAAGGCAATATTTTAGAAATAGTTAAAAAAGTAATAGTAGAAAATAATTTTGCATATTCTTAATTTTTTTTTTTTATATGAGTGTGTTATACTTCTATAATTCACGTAACTAGCGTTTAGTCATATATTTTCAAATATATTTGTAAAGTCATTTTTGGATGAAGATTTGGGTGAAGTTTCCCTATACATTTAGCCATGATATTTGAGAAACATTTACCAAAAGAAAAAAAAAAATTTTTGAGAAGCATTTTTCACTTTTAAAAGTTCATAAAAATTGAAATTTGGCCCAAATATCAAATTTTTCTTATATTTGAGTTTGAATTATTTGCCATATAATGACAAATTATATGACCACACACTATTTGTCAAATTCTTTTCTAAAAAATACTTGGAATATCTATAGCCAAACGAGTTCTCAATATGGACTAAAGAGAATGTTGTACTATGTTGTTGATTTAAATACAGTATTTATTTAATTATTACTTAATTTTTATTACATTGTTCCATTAAATTCATTGTTAGATAATAAAAAAAGGTCTCATTTTATGTAACGATCAAATTGGTGTGATCACGTTGTTGTCTTATTCTTTTTCTTTGTTTTTACTTATTACTCCATCCGTTTACTTTTACTTGTGAACTTTGTACTTTTCATCTCCTAAGCAATGATTAATATTAGCATTTTAACATAATACTCATATTAATTGTCTCTTTGTTTGATTTTTACTTGATCTATACTGACTTGCTACTTCCTTTAAAAAATTATTTATCATGAATTTATTTACAAAACTAACCTTATAAATTAAATGTTCTAAAAAATCTAAATCTAATTGTTAATACTTTGTGTATTTATTTAATGAGAAAGCGATAAAAGGACAAACTTCTGACTCATTGATCATTTATTAAAGAGTAATTTTGGTTATCAAATGATTAAACAATTGAGAATAATTTACTTACATTACTTAATTGACATTCATAAAAAGCGATCTAATGAATTATAGGTTCAATCTATAGTGTTTAGCAAAAAAGTAGATATGCCAAGTAAAATAAAACTGCGAGTGTATTATTATTGAAAAATAATTTATTAATAAAAATATTTGTTGTTGCTCTCAAAGTCGTTTCTCCCATTATATTGGTAAAGTGAAACTCCCAAACATTATCTCTATTTTTTGGGGGGGTCAAATACAGATACAATTCCTTAAATTTGTCAAAATTATTTATTTAAATACCTGACCTTATTCTTGTACCTATTGAACACTTAAAGCTAAACTATAACTATCAGGCACATATTATTCACATGGAATAATGTGTGTATAGCACATATTTTTTTCCATCACCTTTAGCCATGATTTCATCTGTCGTTTTCCCCTTTCCTTCTCTTTTCTCTTTTCCTTATTCATACAAACACATAATTTTTTTTTTAAGATGACTTTGAAAAACAACATTTAGATCATAACTTACTGCATTCATTATTTTATTAGTTCTTAAACCGCATTCGGTCAAGCTACGCATCTATGGCATGCTCAGAAATTTAGGTGAAATGAAGTAGACAAGGAGAGTCGGAAGAAACAATATTGTCTAATTTGGAGGACCTTTTAATAGTAATTGCCACATATCTTATGTTGATTTTCTTATTTTCCATGTCATAGTGTGTGAGAATCACGCGCTATATTTTTATGAGATTGGTAGTTGTATGTTTTATAGGCACAATTGTTAAGTATCCCACATCGAAAAAAGGATAAGTAATTGGTCCCTCATATGAACTTGGGCAATCCCCCCCTCATGAGCTAGATTTTGAAGTTGAGTTAGGTCCAAGATTCATTCTTTACATGGTATCAGAGTCAGACCCATCCCAGATCTTTGTTCATCAATGTTAGGCCTTCATATTATATTTAGTCTCCTTATATGGACTTGGACAATCCTTCCCTCATGAGCTAGTTTTTGAGGTTGAGTTAGACCCAAGATCCATTCTTTACAACAATTTAGTTAGTGTTCAAACTTGGGCAATCCTCTCCTCATGAGCTAGTTTTTGAGATTGAATTAGGTCCAAGATCCATTCTTTACAATAATTTAATTAGTGTTCGAGGGTTTAATAGATACAATGCTTAATTTACATGTCTAAATGAAAATATTTTACAAGCTTAAAGGATTGCATATGTACTTGACCTTTTTTTTTTTCAATTTTTCTTAAACTTTCTATTTTTTGGTATGCTGTTATTTTATGTAAACTAGTTTATCGGTGCACGTGTGAGTCAACTCATGTAATATATAAGATTCTGTGAAATATTACTAAAATAGAGTCTTGAGAAAACAATTATACATGAATGAATAAATATATGGAAAAATTACATATATACACAAGTTAACTAGTAGTTATTACAAAATATCCCTATTTTGAAAAATAATTACAAATATTTCATATTAATTACAAAAATTCTTTTCTTTTTACTGTTTCTCTCTCTTCCTTCTCATACATTCCAAACCACCGTATTTTGCTCCAACTTTGTGCTCCACATTTTTCGCCTAAAATCTTGCTACCGTGATTTGGGGGTTTCAAATTTCTTTTACTTATCAAGCATTAACTGATCAAGTAATTAGTTTCATCACTTTCTTCATTTAAATAAAAAATTGTTCCGTTTTCTTTGTTGCATACGTAGTTCTCGAATCCCCCCACCTCGCCCCACAAACATTAGACTAAATTTCTAGCGATACATGATATATTGATTTGTCGGCTTTGCTTTGAATACTGATAAGATAAACATCGAAAAAAATTAAGTTCGCAAACCAGTATCTGCCTCCTCTTTCCGGCACATAAGCTTTGTTGGTTTTATGGTCACATTATACTTCAGATATTTACATTATACATTAGAAAGTTTACATTAGATATTATTTTTATACGTTATTGGTTTTATGGTCACATTATACTTTAGATATTTACATTATACATTAGAAAAGTATATTTTTTATAATACTTTATTTACTTCAGTAAATGATTTCTTATACGTTAATATTTTTGATAATACCTTACTTTGATATATTTTATTATACGTTGGGTATAATATACTTTACCATTGTAACCTTATACAATATAATTATGATACGTTTATTTCAACTGTGTTAATCTCATACATTTATGGTCACATTATACTTTAGATATTTACATTATATATTAGAAAATTTACATTAGATATTGGTCTTTATGACATCCTTATAATATTTATAAGGTTACATTATACATTTAGAAAGCTTATATTTTATATTAGTTTTCAATGATAACATTATACATAGACGTACTATGTATAAGGTGTACACATAGATGTTGAACTATTGTATAAGGTTATCTTTTATGTTTTTGGCAGTCTGCTGATATGCTACTCCCTTTTTTCGTTTTTTGTTTTTTTTGTTGTAACTTAATTTTTTTGTGATAGTTCTGATAACTTTGTAACATGAAATATCGTATTGACAAAGTTTCGGCTCACCCGTTGCATATTGATAGCTCATGTAAACGAAAATTTGGAGAAGATATAAAGAATTATTTTGGGGAAGAAATTATAGGGGCATTTAGAACAAAAAACGCAATTGCAAGGAAAATAATTGTGGTGATGTTTCAGGAAAATTTTAAATTTGTATTGTAGTTCCTATTTTCAAGCCTCCTTAAAATCAACACATTAGTTACTGAAGTTAATTGTGTGAGAGAATAATGGTATCTGATTTTACTTTCACAATTGTAGGAAAAACGGTAACGTATAAGGCACAGAGTAATATATATGTATTTTTTTAAAGCTGGGAGAGAGAAAGTACATCCGAGATTTTATGTAATTACTTTCATTAATGATGGAATTTATGCTGTTTGTACTAAATACTATATATTTATGTGACTGATAAATATGGATCATTGTACGATGATTTACTTGCTGAGATCAAGATGATTGAATATCATTTTAAACATGTAAATTCAATTAATAATTAAAGTTTGAAGTCTGAGAAGAAAAGACATTTCTTTACTAGTATGAGGTTCTACATAGATAACTGTTATAGTTTGCAGTCTAGTATCACTTTTTTCTCACTCGATTAAAGATGATTTTCGAATTTACCATTTTGTGTTGTTGTGTACATATACATTGAAGATAGAACTTAATACATCGTAGAAATGTGTAATATCCCGTACTTTCGGGTTAGAATCTACACCGTCGTTCCTACGCGTATAGATCCAAACTAGATAATTCCTTGTTAATACATGTGTGGTTATCAATCTTATAGTGTGGGAATACCTTTGAATATGAATTGAGGTCACAAAAATCCCCTAACTCTAAGACGAGTTGAAAACATTTCTAGCGATTAAGTTTCAGTGGACGTTTAAACTTGGGTCAACTTCCATCGATCATAACTTCTTGTATATATCGAATTAGAGGGCCTACTATATATCAAATGAAAGGTCTTCGAAGTAGATTTCTAACGATACTAATTTCGCCAAAATCCGATACCCGAGTGAAAAGTTACAGGCATTTTTGTGAGAGAGGCAGTAGCTACGCGCGATTAGCGTTCGACACACGCTCTGTCGCACGCAACTAATTTTCAGGTTCTGTTTTTCGCGTTTTAAAGGGCAATTTGGACCTTTACCTCACCCAAGGTCTGTCCATAACATAAGATTCACACCCCAAAAGCAGAATACACTTTATAATTCATTTTTTCCTCTCAAATTAAAACCCTAAATCCTTTCCCTCAAGATCAAGAATCAAGATTTTAAGTTCAAGACTCCAGGAAAATGGTCAAGATCCGGGTTCCATCTATCAAGATCTAGATTTCATCTTTCAACTCTTATAGTCTAAGGTACGTGGGGTTTATCCTAAAAACTACATGGGCTTGTAAACATTAGAGCATGATTTAAAGATTATTAAGCATGAATTTTAAAGGGGTTTTGGAATCTATATTTAAATTATGTATTCCGAATGTTTCAATGTTACTATTGCTTTGGCCTTGTGGTCTTTTCCACTAAATTGATTTACATGTATATGTATATGTATGGAAATTGAGATTTGAGATTATTTGAGAGCACAAATTATGAATTCCCTCTCGTGTATTGAATTAAAGTTTATGGTTTTGTAGGAAAAGAGTTGAAATGCATGTTTTACTATGTGAAAGTAGTTTTCTCAATGTCATAATATTTGAACATGATTTAGAGATGATGAGAGGGTGTTTCTTGAGATATCTATGTTTTGTGTTAAAGAGAAAGAATTGCATGAAATTAAGAATTTTGACATGATCACCTTTGTTTATTGAATCGTTGATAAAGAGAATTGCTTGCATGGTTTCACATGAGTTTTAAAGAATGAGTTTCTTGAAAAGAATTGTTGATATGGTGGTCCTGAATTTCATGATTTGAGAATAGAGACATAATTTGCTATAAATGGCTCAGAGATTATGACTTGCAAGTCAATGGTATGACGATATCATGTAAATATATGCCATAATACAACTAGAGTCTTCAAAGTTTGATTTTCAAAGATTTCATGTTGTAAAGAATTAAAAATAGGCTTAAAGAGGGTTAGGCAGTTACCTGAAGAGGGCACAAATCAATCAACTCATAGACTAAAACCGTGTTTTGCCGATACAGGTATGTTACTTTTGTACGCTGGCGATGGCCCTATGGCTTAGTAGAGACTCAGAGACTTCGACCCTTGCGGCAAACTTGGGTTGGGGGCTTCGTTGCCGAGTTAAGGGCAGATTCCATATAGCCCGTGGAATTACAGAATTGTAGGGTATACCACCTAGCGCAGAAGTAAAACAAAGAGTATGTCATAGAGTTCAGATGGTTTTATAGAGTCTTTTAACCACGCCCATGTGACCTTTGCATTTAAATTAAAAAAATCATCATGTTTCATATTATAAAACTATGAATGAAACAATAACATACTCTATGTATTTTCACTTGTAGAGTTTTGAGAAAGTAAGATGTATGCCGATCTTAGGCTATGTCCTTAGTAAGTTGAAATATGTAATGTCATGTCTAATCATCCTCCCCCCTCCCCCTCCCCCTCCCCCACCCTCCAGTTCTTCGTCAGCCTACAATTAAAAAACCATCATGTTTTATATTATAAAACTATGAATAAAACTATAACATAAAAAGGGCAGCCCGGTGCACTAAAGCTATCGCTATGCGTGGTGTCCGGGGAAGGGCCCCACCACAAGGGTGTATCGTACGCAGCCTTACCTTGCATTTCTGCCAGAGGCTGTTTTCAAGGCTTGAACCCATGACCTCCTGGTCATATGACATCAACTTTACCAGTTACTCCAAGGCTCCCCTTCAATAAAACTATAACATACGCTATATAATTTCACATGTAGAGTTTTGAGAAGGTAAGATGTATGCTGATCTTAGGCTATGTCCTTAGTAAGTTGAAAATGTGTAATGTCATTTCTAATCATCCTTCCCCCTTCCCCCCTCCAAGTTCTTCGTTGGCCTACCTCTATCTCTCTTAAAAACTGCTATTGTCAGCCTCTCACACCTCTTTAATGGTGCATTCGAGCATTTACTCTTTACATGCCCAAATTATCTTAGTCTCATTTCCCTCATTTTGTTTGTCATGTTGGCATCTTCCACCTTGCTATGTATCACTTCATTCCTACTTAATTCTATTTCTCTTAGTATGTCACATATCTATTTAAGTATTTTCATTTCGGAACATGTGATTTCTTGTGGGTTAATATTTGGTGCAATCCCATCACAATCGAAAAGTGTTTTGAGTCACCTTCCACTACTTTTCTTGTCTGGTCTCCATCATAGATATCCTTAATTACCTTGGTGTTAACCATAGGGTCACCTATAGATGTTAATGGGTCGATTCATTTTCTTTGATGAATGAGCAACGTAAATACAATTTATGTGGGAGTAAAAAATAAGTTTTTACTCAAAAACTCTCGTGCGTGAGTAGTAATCTAGAACTTGAATTATTTAATTTTTTTATTTGGTAGGATTTTCAGCTTATGTTAGTATTATAGGTTTTATAATTAAAACATAGCAAATCATGGTATTAGCAATCATAGGTGGATTTAAGATTCAAGCTCAACAGGGGTACTGTTACGTTACCAACTTGAATAAAGAACTAAAAGGACACAACAACCGGTTGTCACTATTAAATACAAATCGAGTTTAAGTTTTGTGCACGGTAAGTGTACAAAATATTCTCCACTATTAGGTAAACTTCACCTGCTATTGCAGGTTACCCAATATTTTACATAAAAACTAAAAAAGAAAAATTGCCTGGCGATGAGCCCCGTGCCATGAGGCTGGGCCTCCGCATTGGGGTCCACACCACGACCCTCTCTCCTTTTGTCAAAGTGATGCCGTTTTAATTTTTTTTAAGGGTATTTGGGTCCTTTTTCTCCCCTCCTTCACTTAATACATTTCTTAGCCTTAAAACATTCGTAATCACTCAAAAAGAGTCATTCTTAACTTCGAAACAAAACTTGAAAGCTTTAAGGCTAGGGTTCAAGCTGGGCTTATGTCTTTTGAAATTTTTAAGGAAATCCTCATCAAAAGGCATGTTGAATACTCCTTATCTTAATTATTGTTATATTGCATCAATTTACTTGATATTTACGTGTTCTTAATAGTTGTTTGAAACTATGGTTGAGGTAATTTAGTGGTGAAAGCTTTAAGTTGATTTCCTCTTGTTTTAATGGATTTTCCATGTGCAAATGATGGGATTTTGAAAGCAAAATTTGTTTCATAAAAATGGGGAAAGTTGGTGATATCGGTTTACAAAGCTTATGGGTTTTGGTTTCGAAAATATTTCTGACCCCTTCTCAGTTTCTTCGACCCTTCTCAGTTTCTTCTACCCCTGGTGGGTGAGTCTATTATTGCTAGAAAAATCTATAGCAGTTGTATTGTGCCCATCTTTCGTAGAGAAAGCTTGATATGGTGGATTTTGATGTAATTTTGAGAATGGACTAGCTTATTTGTGCTATGCTGCTTTGGACTGTAGAACCCGAAGGGTCACTTTTCATTTCGTTAACGAACCAGTGATATAATGGGAGGGTAAGTTCTCTAGTACCTATGGAAAAATTTATATCTTATCTTAGAGCTTAAAGATTAATGTCTAAGGGGTGTTTGTATCACTTAGTTTGGGTCAAAGATTCTAACTCTAAAAGTCCCTCCTAACAGTCTATTTCTACGAGTTTTCAAAAGTTTTTTTTGATAATCTTCCTGGAATTCCTCTGATAGGAAAATAGACGTTGGAGTTGATCTTCTATCAGATACTCGTCCCATATCCATTCCACCGTATAGAATGGCTCTGACAGAATTGAAAGAGCTAGAGGAATAATTAAAAGACCTCCTTGATAAGGGTTTTATCCATCCTAGTATTTCTCTTTAGGGTTCTTTGATGTTTTTTATGTGAAGGAAAGATGGGTCTTTTCAGATATGTATAGACTATTGTCAACTAAATAAGGTCATCGTGAAAAATAAGTACCCTCTTCCGAGAATTGATGATCTCTTTGATCAGCTTCAGGGTTCTAAGTGTTTATCTCAAATAGACCTCTGTCAGGGTTACCATTAGTTAAAGATTAGGAAAGCTGATATTCCCAAGACTGCTTTTCAAAACCGTTATGGACATTATGAATTTTCGATCATGTCTTTTGGATTGACTAATGCTCTATCTCCCTCCATGGACCTTATGGATCGGGTGTTTAGACATTTTCTAGATTTGTTCGTCATAGTTTTTATTGATGACATTTTGGTGTACTCTAAAAGAGAGGAATATCATGCCAATCACCACCGGATTGTGTTGCATGCCCTTAAGGATCAGGAGTTATATGCAATTTTTTCTAAGTATAAATTTTGGTTGTGTTGTGACTTTTCTTGGGCAGGTTGTCTCTAGTGAATGGATTACGGTGAATCCATAAAAGATTGAGGCGGTAAAGAAATGGCCTAGGACCACGACTCCAATCGACATTATGAGCTTCTTGGGTCTGACAGGTTATTATAGGAGGTTTATGGAAAGTTTCTCGTCACCTACGAGATTGACTTAAAAGAAGGTAAAGTTTTTATGGTCTGATGCATATGAGGGCAGTTTTGTGAAATTGAATAATCGGTTGACATCTGCTCCTATTTTGACCCTACCCGAGGGTACTGAGAGGTTTGTTGTGTATTGTGATGCATCCCATATGGGACTTAGGTGTGTGATTATGCAGCATGAAAAGGTTGTAGCTTATGTTTTTAGACAACTTAAGGTGCATGAGAGGAATTACCCAACTCATGATCTAGAGTTAGCAGCTGTGGTTTTTGCGTTGAAAATTTGACGTTACTATTTGTATGGGGTGATGTGGATATTTACTTGGATCATAAAAGCTTGCAGTATGTGTTCACCCAGAAAAAATTGAACATCAGGCAAATGAGGTGCTAGAATTGCTTACGAATTACAACATGAGGCTGCACTACCACCCAGGTAAAGCTAATGTTGTTGCTGATCTCTAGTAGGTTTTCCATAGGGATCTTGTCTTACGTTGAGGAGGAGAAGAGATGATTAGTGAAGGACACTAAACGCCGGGCTAACTTGGGAGTTTGCCTTTTGGACTTCGAAGATGGGGGAGTGATTTTCCATGCAGTGGATAAGTCATCTCATGGGGACGAAGTTAAGCAGAAACAGGTTGTCGATCCCATACTTATGCAAATCAAGGATGATGTGGGTCAACAAAAGTTATTGCGTTTGAAATTGGGGTAGATGATATTATGAGATATCAAAGAAGATTATGCTTTCCCATGTCGATGGGTTGCGGGAAAATATTTTGATCGAGGCACATGTGTCTAGATATAGGTTCATCTGGATTCAACAAAGATGTAGCATAACTTAAAAGAGATGTATTGGTGGAGCAATATAAAGAAGGATGTAGCAAATTTTGTTGCAAAATGTATGAATCAACAAGTTAAAGTTGGGCATTTGAGATCGGGTGGCACCTCCCAAGAGATAGATCTACCTATGTGGAAGTGGAGGATAATTAACATGAGTTTTGTTACTTGTCTTCTGCAGTTCCTAAATCAATATGACTCCATTTAGGTCATTATTGATAGGATGACCAAGTCCGCTCACTTAATGACCATGAGGACTAATTACTTGAGAGAGAATTATGTGAAGTTGTTCTTTCAGGAGATAGTTTGGTTGCATGGCTCCCCAGTATCTATTATATCCGATCGAGGTACGCGATTTTCTTCTTATTTCTGTAGTTCTTTTCAAAAGGGGTTAGGTCCTCAAGTGAACCGCAGTACCATTTTCCACCCTGAATGGGAAAACGGAGCATACTATTCAAACTCTAGAAGATATGCTAAGGGCCTGTTGTAATTGACTTTAATGGAAGTTGGGTTGATCACTTGCTGTTTATTCAGTTGGATTATAATAAAAGTTATCTTCTAGCATCCAAATGGTTCCTTTTAAAACCCTTTATGGCAGGAGGTGTAGATCGCCGGTTGGATGGTATGAGGAGGGTGAGACTAGATTATTTGGACACGATTTGGTGTATCAAGCTATTGAGAAATCCAAGGTTATTCAAGAGAGGCTTAAGATTGATCAAAGTTGCCAAAAGTCTTATGCGGATGTAAGATGAAGTGAGTTAGAGTTCGAGGTTGACAATTGGGTCTTTCTGAAGGTCTCTCATATGAAAGGAGTTATGAGGTTTGGGAAAAAGGGGATGTTTAGTACCTGTTTTATTGGTCCGTATCAGATCTAAGAAGGGTTGGGAATGTTACATATGACCAGTGTAATGCAATGGCTGGAACTCCTATTCCAGATGACGAACTTGTGGTCAAAATTCTCAGTAGTCTAGAACCTAAGTATGATTCAATTTCAGTGGTTATCTAAGCGCAAGACACACCTATATCGTATGAGGAACTATACAACAAGCTTCTCCTCAAACATAATGAGCCTAATCAGGCATCACTTACAGCTGCAGTGGCACAAAAACCATCACCAAATAACTTTACACCCCGCAATAATAAGAGAGGACAACCATGGAATCCACAACATCCCAATCAGCAAAATGCACAGACCTTATCTCCAAAGTGGCATCCAACAAATGCACCAGCCACATCACCAAATTGGCGTCCAATGGCCCCTCGACAAAATCGTCCAGTTTGTCAGTTATGTGTTCACACTAGGAATACTGACAATATGTGTCATTCATGTTCCCACAATCACTTGAAAGCTAGAGCAAACTTTGCTTCCATGCCTTGGTTTGTCAATTCAGGAGCATCACATCATGTGACTGCTGATTCTCAAACTCTTCAATGCCTGGATGACTACACTGGTACTGACGATATTACCATGGACAATGGTAACAAAATCCCTATAACTCACACTGGTCATGTTCAAATAAATGCTTTAAATAAAAAGTTTCATCTTTCGAATACAAAAATACTCTCAATTTATACTGATGGTGGTGGCGAGTTTGAAAGTCTTAAGTTATTTCTTCACACCACTGGCATTGAGCACCTTGTATCGCCACCATACATACCACAACGGGTAGCTATGGCCGAACGTAGACATAAACACATCATTGAAACAACAAAAACCATTTTACACAAAGCCTCCATGCCTTCAGTATTTTGGTCTTTTGCCGTCAACAAGTCACATTCTTGATTAACAAGCTTCCCACCCGCACACTTCATTATGATTCTCCATACCAATAATTATTTTGAGAAATTTCAAATTATCAATTCATTTGTACTTTTGGTTGCCTATGTTATCCATGGCTTAAACCATATGCCAATCACAAACTAGAACCCAAGTCCACCCCTTGTGTTTACTTAGGCTATTCTAATATCCATCACAACCATCAGTGTTATGATCCTATTTCACAAAGGATATATATTTCACGAGATATTATTTTTTATGAAAATAAATTTCCTTTTTTTGATATATTGTCATCTTTGGTGTCAAGTCTATGCCTCCAGTGGATTATGAGATTCTCCAGCCAATCAAGGTTGCTCCAGAATTGCTGGCGACACGTCCTACAGGTTCTTTTTCAGATCTTTATTTGGCAGCAATGCTAACTCCAGCAGCCGTCGATTGCTCCACACAGCCTATTGTTGTCCCACCTACCACACAACCACTAATTCAGTATCAATGCCGAAATCAGCACACCCCGACAAACCTTTTATCTACACCAACTCTAGACCTCTCCCCATCCATTCCATCTCACAATGATCACCAATCCTCCACCACAGCTTCCGCACATACCCAAAAACCATCCATTCACAGATGTGTTACTCGTTTACAAAATAACATCACCAAACCCAAGCAAGAATCTAATTATCTTGTAGTTGCATTAACTGAACCACTCCCACCACTTATAACCAAGTCCAAAAGAGTACACACTGGAAAGAAGTGATGAAACTTGGGTTTGAAGCATCGATGAACAGCAAGACGTGGGATCTTGTACCTCCATCCTTTTCTCAAAATGTTGTTGATTGTAAAGGGCTCTATCGTATCAAAACCAAATCAGATGGAAGTGTTGACGTGTATAAAACTTGGCTAGTTGCAAAGGGCTTCACGTAATGAACGAGTGTGGATTATAACTCTACATTCACTCCAGTGGTAAAATCTATTACTGTTAGACTCATTTTGTTGCTTGCAGTTCAGCACAATTGGCATTTGCACCAACTATAGATGAATAACGCATTTCTTCAAGGACACCTTGAAGAAGATATTTATATGCGTCAACCTCATGGGTATGCTCATTCTTATTTTCCTCATTATGTGTACAAATTAAAAAAGAAATTTTTGGACTTAAGCAGGCCCCTCGAGCCTGGTACTCGGAGTTAAAGCAATTCTTACTTCAAATTGGCTTTCAAAAGTCTAACTCTGACTCTTCTCAATTTATTCGTCATCAAAATGAAGCATTGGTCTACATTCTTGTATATGTTGATGACATAATTATCGCTAGATCGAACTCTGAGGTTATCAAGAAAAATATCCAAGTTCTTTTAGCTAAATTCTTTCTCAAAGACCTTGAACATCTCAACTACTTTTGGGTATTGAAGTTCTCCGCACTAAAGAAAGGATCGTCCTTTCTCAGGCTAAGTATGTTTCTGATCTTCTTGCTTCCCATAAAATGTCTGAATGTAAGCCTGTTACAACTCCCATGAGTTCCATGGCCTCACTATCCTTAAAGGATGACACACCTCCGGCGGATGCCACTTTGTATCGTCAAGTACTTAGTAAGCTTCAATATTTGTCAATCACCAGACCAGATATAAGCTTTGGAGTTAAAAAACTAGCTCAATTCATGCATGCTCCTACATAAACACACTGGTCTTTTGTTAATTGACTCTTCCGATACCTCCAGTACACAAAAAATCATGGCTTACAGATAACGAGCAAGACACATCCTGGGTTGTTTATGTATTCAAATGCCGATTGGGCTGGTGACATTAATGATAGGAACTCTACTTCTAGATATATCCTGTACCTTGGTGCAAATCCTATTAGTTGGTCATCCAAGAAGCGAAGCAACGCACTGTTGCATGTTCCTCCACTGAAGTAGAGTATCGTGCAGTAGCTTCTGCACTTGCTGAGGTCAATTGGGTTCAAAAACTACTTGTTAAACTACATGTGCAACTGCCCGATACACCCATAATCTGTTGTGATAATGTTGGTGCTACCTATATTTGTCAAAATCCAGTACACAGTAGGATGAAACACATTGAAGTTGATTTTCACTTTGTTAGAGATCAAGTATAGTGAAAACAGGTGCTCGTTCAGCACTTACATGCTGCTGATCAGCTCGGGGACACGCTTACAAAATCTTTGCCTCGTCTGTTGTCTCATCAACATCTATCCAAGTTAAAGGTTATTGATACCACCTTCAACTTGCGGGGGCGTATTGGGACATGATTGATTGTGTGATAAATTGTGCAAATTTCTCTCCTTAATTTATGCTCTATTAAATGTATATAATATTCTAGCTGATTTCTAGTGATTTAGCTATCTAGTTACCTTAGTTAGCCTTTCCTTTACTTGTATAAATATCTATTAACCTTTGGATAATACACAAGTCTAATACACTACTCCTTCTTCATCTCTCGAACCTTTACACTCCACCCTCACTTCCCTTGGTATTTGTCTAAGATTATATACAAATGCTTTTAGAATATATTTTTTGTGTGTACGTTCCGAACACAAGAAAATAACTAAGAAACGACTTATTTCCTAGAGAACATTTCCGAAAAACTGAACATACTATATGTTTTTCACCTTTAATCCAAAACACCATATATGTACAGAAAAGGATGCTAGAGGACAATGATCAAATGTTAAAGCATTGAGAAATCTGAAAGTTAATTGGCATGTCGCTCGAGATGCAGTGGAAATGGCCGGAAACAATGCTCTAAGTTTGACTTGAAGTTATCGTCATCCCACTCAAGTTGGCTCCACCATTTTGATTTTCCTTCTATTACTTTGATGTTGTTGGAGGTTTGAATAGACAGGGGCAACTTCCTTAATTGTTTGCACTTTTTCAAGGTAAGTTCCTCCAGTTTTTCCCACATACACTGTGGCTCCCCCAACGTTTCTAATTTTCATGTATAACTCAAATATAACTTGCGAACTCTCGGAATTTTTGAGTTGACAAGTGCTGCCTGATTTGATCTGCATTGCACAAACAACTCTACCATATTTCCACAAAATCTTACTGTAATTTCTTCCAAGTTCTTGGGTGCAGAAAAAGCCTCGCCAATGTTAAAAAGACATGTTAAACTTGCACAAGAGTGTAAGTATAGTTGGTGTAATTTGGAAAATCTTAGGCCCAAAACTTGACCGAAATCAGAAACACTCTTTAAATTATCTACACGAGTAAGGATGAGATGTTCCAGATTTGGTAAAGGGTCAATCTTTCCACTTCCTTCTTCCACTAGTCTGAAATCACAAGAACAAAAGCAAATGTCGAGCTTCTTCAATCCATTAAAGCTCTTCTGGTTCACAATCAACTTCCTGAGACCCATGCATTTGTACAAGGACAAATCTGAAGCAAACTGCAACATGCCAAAGAGCTCACCATTGCTAAAAATTTCACAATTGGATATGCATATTGTCCTTGCTGACTTGTTATTCATTATAAAAACGGTATCCCCAACGTCAATGTAAAATCTTTTCAATCTAGTCATCCAGGTGTAGTCTTTATCGAAAATTGCTGAGCTATCCAAAGAAATGAAAAGAGAAGTCAGATTGTGTAGAGATGATATCTCATCAAAATTTGGTCCAAGAAGAGCCCTCTTACGAATGTCATCCTGCAAATTCCAAATTCCCCTTTCACTATCCAGCATAATTAACATTTCAATGCTAGACAATTCAAGGAAAAATCCTTGGACGATGCTCTCCTTCAAATTAGCTGCAGGCAGATTTAATAGCCTCAGATTTGTCAACTTGTCCATTCCTTGCGGAAGACAACGTAACCTTGTATCATCACAATCGAATACGTGCAAATTGCAGAGATTTCCAATAGGTGGTAACTCTTTCAACATTTTACAACTCTGCAGTATTAGAGCACGTAGTTGACATAAACTATTGATGGAAGGAGGCAGTGCTCTAATACTAGTTTCACTCAGGTTCAGAACTGTTAGGGCGGGAAAGCTCAGAAAGAATTCACGGGGAATTTCCACAAGGGGTTCATTGTCTTGCAAAAGTAAAGACGTTGCCTCTGGGCATTTCGTGAAGCAATCAGGTAGATGTTCGATTTTGTTGCCTACGAAAGATATTCTCTTGACAGAAGCTGATACTTTAGCATGTGATATCTTAGTCAACCCAATTCCAGCTTGAATAACAGAATTCTGTTCATTCCCAAAGGAATTATCGATCCATATAGCAACATCACGAACCACGTCATGCATCTTCACAGAATCCTTCTTGTGGGTTTCCAGTAAGCAGACATCTTTTAGGCTCTCAATCGTTGTGACTCCCCTGTTGTAGGCTTCTTCATAGAGTCATGTTCACCAAGGATACCCTCTGCCCACCAGCAACGTATGAGATCATCTGTTCGAATAGCCACCGGATATAAGGAGCAATATAAGAAACAACTTTGAATGTCTCCTCTCTTTTTGTTCACATGTTTGCTTCTTTGCTTAGAGAATAATTCAACATCCGGATATTCTAAAGAATCAATACCCCACTTGATGACCGTGTAAACCTTCTTTTCAACATCCTTGTTATGAGGTTGGGACATTGTAAGTGATCTCACATTGTAAGGTTGGACATTATGAACCAATTGTCCCACATTGGAAAATAGAAAAATGCTAAGGGGTTTATAGGCCAAATGGGTTCTCCCACCTATCAGACTAGTCTTTTGGGTTGGGTTCTCCTGTTTGGTTTATAACATTGGTGCTTCATTGAGAGTCTCAAGCGTTGGGCCGTGACTCGAAGTGGTGGCCTGGACCCAAGAGGGGCGTAGCCATGACCAACGAGGATCGATCCACATGTGGGAAGCCGCGCGTTGGGCCGTGACTCGTAATGGTGGCCTGGACCCAAGAGGAGATCCAGCCGTGACCAACGATGATCGATCCATGCATGGAGCCATGACTCGGAGTGGTGACCTATGTGCCAGGTGATTTAAGAAAGACAAGGAAACACGAAACAAACACCAAAATCAGTCCACTAGCCAAGAAACCGAGGACCTCTTTTGGTGACCCCTCTCGGATTCGCTACCAACAAGAAGAATACAAGGTACAATGGCGTAATAACACCAAAATAGTAGCAACACAACAAGAACAAGATGAACAATAGACTAATTTCGGATTCCACATTAACAACACAAACATACGGTTACAACATCAACACTACTACACGATTACAAAGAAACAAAAGGATAGATAGTTAGATAAATTGAAGGTATAATATTAACAACCCAAAAGCCTATTCCACTCTTAGACCTTTAACATCACACAAATCAGATACCTAACTCTTACGTCGGCACAAGTATGACCCCGATCTCCCAAGCATCCAACGTTTCCAAGCTTAAATCCAACACGAGCGATTCCACACTCAAGTTGATTTTCCTAGTTACAATTTTGGGTTGGTGGTCTTCTCTCCTTAAAGAGGAAATGTTTAAGTGTTATAAACTCATAATATTCATCAAAATCTCCTTAATAAAACCCTACATTATTCTATTTATAGTGTATTACAAATAATAGGTAAAATGACCAAAAGACCTCTTAGTGAAGGGGCACTCCTCTAGTATATATAGTGGACTGATTTGGCCCTTTTAGTGTATGTAGTGGACTGTTTTGGTGTCTGTTTAGGTGCTCCTTTATACTTCATTGCATACACCAAGCGTCGGGTCTAACCTACGCCCTCATAAGTCCATCTACGTGATCGTACTCGTATCATCCTCCCCTTCTTGAAAAGGTTTCGACCTTAAATCTGTACCTTGCAAAATCAAAGAGGAAACAAACAAGTACACATCCTCATGGCATGAGGGTTAGGGTTAGCAAAATAAACAATTAGCACTATCATACCACGGTGGTACACACTTGAAGTACAACCAAGGATCCTTTGTGTTAATTATGAAAAGCTTTTGTACAACATCACAAACAAAAGGGCTTGGATGAACATCAAGAATTAATGGACAAAAACCGAGACTACTCCTCTCATACGATGTATATCCAACAACATTATGAATATCATCATATGCATATAGGTAGCGAAGAAAGGCACCAAAGACACAATTTTTATCTAAGATGTATTCACAAGTAGGAACACACAACGAGAGAAAGGGACATTGCAAGCATATAGGACCTCTCTCCTTCCAACCACTTACCGAGGGAAGGCATTCCATCAAGGGAGTCATACAAATAGGGAGAATAGGGAAACTACCATGCAACAATCCAATCCAAGGCAAGTAATTTTCCCAAGAACTCGGTTTCCCTTTACAAATGATGTGAAGTACGCTCCCAAGAGTCACACAAGATACTTCAACTTGTCCAACCCCATAAAGGTGACAAGAAGTCTTTAACATCCTTGGACCCTTCCACAAACAAGAATACAACTTGGCATCCTCAAGTTATGGTTCACATAACTTAAATACAAGTGTGTCAAACATGGATGCATGGATATGAGCAATACCCCAAAGATATAATGACATATTTGCCCTACGATCCTCGAGTAGACACAAACCACCATTAATATCAAAGGGATCACAATTCAAGTCACCATATTTGTCAAGCATTGGTGGGTTGTCATGCAAAGGAGTACAAGAAAAATCATTTTTCGAAGATATGTCAAGCACATGATTAACCCTATGAGCCAAGCAAACATTTAGAATCTTTACAACAACATAGGCTCAAAGGTTCACTCCTTTGTCCTTGACCAACATATTCAAATTCTTCACTCACTTGAGATTCATTAATCATATCACACATATTCTCAAGTGGTGGGCAAGGTTTACACACAAGTTGATCAACACAATTTTCACATGACAATGTACTTTCATTCAACGCAATTGCTTTAACACTAGGTGGACATAAATCGATCATACTAGAAGAGTCGATTCGGTTATCTATAGGATCAACTAGTGTATCCACTCGCACAATATGTACATCGTCCACAAGTGGTAAGGAATCAATATACTCATATGTAGGTAAGATACTACTCACACTCAATGGCTTATTAGTCACATGTTCATCATTCACATGTACCAAAGCATAAGAGTTATCTATTTTTCCTTGATGTTCATGAGTATGTTCATCTTTACCTCAGTGTGAAAGTCCTTTACAAGTTTGGGTAGCAACTTTCTTCGGGAAGCTCTCACCACAAGGTGTTTGGACCTTAGGTTTTGGATCTGTTGGGATAAGTGTGGATACCAATTGGCGTAGCCTTTCAACGTGCCCTTTCATGTCTTCAATATTGTTAGTGATGCGGTCAAACGGTGGCATCGATATTGGTGGAAGCCATGGTACCTAAAAGAAAATACAGCAACGAACAAAAAAAAACTTGTTAGGTCAAAAATGCCTCACCACACTCTCACTCTCAATTTTTACCTCACACTTGGTTTCATAAGTGTTGAAAGTCGGCTTGTACTTCGCGAGTGATTGAGGGTCGAGTCTACTCTTTCCCGGAATAGATTTTCGTTTGAGTTGACTCAAAGAAAATTTATTTATGGACTTGAACCAACAAGATACAATGAATTCACAAAAGATAAAAGCACACAACAAACGTCTCTACAACTAACTTACAATCTAGTAGTAGATTACTAATTTGTTAATTAGTGTTCGAACCAACAAACGAAACTAGGAAACAATAAAATGAAACAAAGAAATCTGAAATTTGAGCTTAAAAATTGTCGGTGAACAGTAAAAATATGATGTGGCGGCCACGTATTGGTTGCAGTTGTTATCAAATTTTATTTTCTAATTCAAGTCTTGGTCCAATTGTAATTTGGAATTGGTGGGAATTGGTTAAGGAGAGAAAACAAGTCTTGAAATCCTCTTTCAAATTCAAAAAGCAAGACTTGACTTTTCTCCTCAAGACATGATCCTTAAATCATGGAAGGTTGTTGGAAAAGTGGTTGTTAAAGTCCTTGAGTGGTTGGAATTGGTTGTAAAAGTTTTGAGAGGTCTTAAATTTTGGAAATATGTCTTTCAAGACTAACCAAATACACACTCTATTTCTTCAACTTCCAAGATCAAACATCCACTTTTTCTTCAAACATAGATGAAGATGTGAAGAACACCAAGAACACATTTTTTTAAATCTTGAAGTTCTAAGGTTCAAGTTGGACCCCAAACATCAATAACACCTTTCCAAGCTTAAAAATACAACACGATAACCACCATACACATTCAAACCTCGAACCTAAAACACAACACACATCCAATCTTTGAATCTGCAAGAACAATACCAACAACAATCACACAACCAAAGTTTAGGTTCACAACAACAACATCAACAATTAAAGCTCAAATCTAGATCTAGACTTCTTTAGTGTTAGAGGTGAAGAAGCTAACACTAGAAACAACAAAACAAATAAAATAACTCCTAGATCTAGACTCAAAAAAAGAAAAATATCAGCCAAGACACAACAAGAACACAATTTCGGCCAAGACACAAAATTGGACAAATTTTCTTCTTTTTGGAATTTTCAGATTTCAACTTTTCTTTTTTTGAATTTTCTAACAAGAAAGCCCAAGATTGATCTTGCAGGAACAATATCTAGCCATGCTTTGATACCAAATAATACAAGAAAGACAAGGAAACACGAAACAAACACCAAAATCAGTCCACTAGCCAAGAAACTGAGGACCTCTTTTGGTGACCTCTCTCGGATTCGCTACCAACAAAAAGAATACAAGGCACAATGGCGTAATAACACCAAAACAGTAGCAACACAACAAGAACAATATGAACAATAGAATAATTTCGGATTTCACATTAACAACACAAACACACGGTTACAACATCAACACTACTACATGATTACAAAGAAACAAAAGGATAGATTGTTAGACAAATTAAAGGTATAATATTAACAACCCAAAAGCCTATTCCAGGACCTTTAACATCACACACATCAGATACCTAACTCTTACGTCGGCACAAGAATGACCCCGATCTCCCAAGCATCCAACGTTTCCAAGCTTAAATCCAACACGAGCGATTCCACACTCAAGTTGATTTTCCTAGTTACAATTTTGGGTTGGTGGTCTTCTCTCCTTAGAGAGGAAATGTTTAAGTGTTATAAACTCATAATATTCATCAAAATCTACCTAATAAAACCCTACATTATTCTATTTATAGTGTATTACAAATAATAGGTAAAATGACCAAAAGGCCCCTTAGTGAAGGGGCACTCCTCTAGTATATATAGTGGACTGATTTGGCCCTTTTAGTGTATGTAGTGGACTATTTTGGTGTCTATTTAGGTGCTCCTTTATACTTCATTGCACACACCAAGCCTCGGGTCTAACCTACACCCTCATAAGTCCATCTACGAGATCGTACTCGTATCACTAGGAGTGGTGGCCTGGACCCAAGAGAGGTGCCAGTCGTGACCAACTGGGCTCAGCCGTGACCAACGAGGTCATTGGTTCTCAAGCGGAGACGATTGTTATGAACCAATTATCCCACATAGGAAAAATAGAAAAAATGCTAATGGGTTTATAGGCCAAATGGTGGTGGCCTGGACCCAAGAGGGGAGCCAGTCGTGACCAACGAGGATCGATCCACGCGTGGAGCCACGACTTGGAGTGGTGGCCTATGCGTCAGGAGTGGTGCCCTAGACCCAAGAGGCGTGCCATTCGTGACCAACTGGGCTTAGCCGTGTAACGAGGTCGTTGGTTCTCAAGCAGAGGTGATTGTTATAAACCAATGATCCTACATTGGAAAAATAGAAAAATGCTAATGGGTTGACAATAAAGAAGTAATGGGGATGAGATACAGAGGAACATAGGGGATGAGAAGCTAGAAGATTCCACACAAAAATAATATGATACAGAGAAAGATAAGGGATGAGAAGATAGAAGATTCCACACAAAAATAATGAGATACAGAGGAAGATAGGGGATGAGAAGATAGAAGATTCCACACAAAGATAGCCTGACTTTCCTCTGCCTACTCCCTGCTACTTAATACAAAATTACATGCAATACTCACTGTCTTGCACTAACTTGCTCTTCATTTTTTGTTACTGGACCCCACAACGAAATCAGTAAATTTTTTAAAGGGAATGGTTATTCTCTTGCTCCTTCTAGGTTGAGAAATATTATTGTCCACCATGTCTGCCAATTTGTCCTCCACATCATCATTTATGCTCATAACATCTTCACAAAGCTCAACCCTTGTCTTCCCTCTCATAGATGTTCCAATAACAGTGATTGATAAAGGTAAACCACCATACTCTCTTGCAATATCCTTTACCAATGGTTGAATATACTCCATATTGGCAACATCTCCCGCATTTTTGACAAACAAGTGCCACGATTCATCCTCTTTTAATGGGAATATATTCATTTTGGTGTCTATTTTCATTTGCTTACAAACACCTAAAAAATGAGAGGTTAAAAGTACCTTGCTTGTTGGGGGATATTCAGGTTGGGGCACACCTATATCATCCAAATTTATAGCTTCCCAAACATCATCAAGTACGAGAAGGAAACTCTTTTCCTCTTTGAGCCTTTGGCAGATTTTGCTGGCAATGCTTTCTATACTTCCTTATGATCTACCATTGTGTTTAATCTGCTGGCAATTTGTGCCTGGATCTTTCTTACACCTATTGGATATTTGGGAGCCATAATGCATACCACAACACCAAAAGACAGTTTGGAACTTGACACATTAGTCTTTAGGAGCTCATTGTTCAGATTCTTCACCAAAGTAGTTTTCCCAACTCCTCCTGGACCCCACACACCGATGATGCATACCTGTAAAGATTCAAAATTTTGAAAACTAGAGAAAAAAGGACTTTGATGATCCAGTCATGATTTCTTGATCTCAAATTTGTTAAACTAAATTTAAAGCCTCGTAAGTTTCTAGGCTGATAATCTCAAATAAAGGGCTTAAAAGCGAATTAAGATGCTTTGAAACATTTCAAGTGAAGTGCTTGGAATTATGCCACTAAATACATAATAAAGTTTTGAACTAGGAATATGAAAAAAAGAAAAAAAAGAATAACAAAGAATGAATGTCATTATGATTTGGCATATAATAAGGGGACAATTACAACCCAATGCTAATATGTCTCAAATGTATACATTTTGTACATGTAGTTTTAAATATACATATCTATACATATAATATACATAATGGTAAATTAAATGCTATGTGAGAGTTTGTTATATACCTTTAAACTGAACCCAAGTGAAAGAATTAAGTTACATTTTTTGAGCTTGTCAAATGTAAATTGAGAGAGTTAGTTAGTTTGTTAGCCGGATGGTAAGCTGGCGGACAACTAAGTTTTGTAATTGTGTTGATGAGCTGAGAAGCTTATAGATGATTCTAGAAAATTTACCCTCATCTATATATAGATGCTCAGGTGAAATAATACACACACATGACAGTTACAGAAATAGCTCTTCTACCTTCTTTCTTCTTCTCTGCACAATGCAGCTTGTTTTGTTTATCCTTTCATTCGGTAATTAATGAAATCTTCACAAAGTGATGCCCACAAGGTGTTTAGATAATGTTTCTAAATGCTAATGTGAATTTAATAGGAGTGAGGCCTTATATGTTACCAACCTATGAAAAAGTTCTTTGTTTTTTCTTTTAAGGTCTCTTTTTTCTTGTCTAAAACATGTAAAAATTTGATACTTATGTTTTATAAGTGACAAGTGTCATATTGTAACCTTTTATGACATGACACTGATAAAGTTGAATTCTTGGAACTTTAACTCAAACCTGCATGAATGGTAACCGTAAAAAGGGTTATGAGCAGTGTTAATAAAAGTGTTTGTTCATTTAAGTGTGAATCAAGGCAGCGACATGACAAGGCTTTTATTCCTTGAAGTTAGGTGAGATTAGAAGAGCACTGGATTCAAGAGGAGAAGCGACAAGCGATGCAAGAAGTGTTGCTTTTGTGGAAAAAGAGAGATTTTGGAAATTTAATTGAAAATATTGTGTGTTTTGCTTCACTCTTCTCTCTTAGTAAAGCAAGCCCTCATTCCTTTTTTCCTCTTCTCACTTTCCAGAACACTGGTTACGAGTGATAATACCAATGGTTGCTAATATTGGCATAACGAGGCACAAAAGATTTAAGGGTAGTATAAAGGATATAGGTGGTTTACTAATGTAACACCCCACACTTTTGGGCTAAAGTTGAACCGTCTTTTCTATGTATATAGACCCGAATCCAATGGGTTCTAGTTAGAAATAAGTGTGATTAATATTTTCTTAGTGTGGGAACATCCTTGGAGATGAATATACACCTTAAGAATCTCCTAGCTCAAAATTTAAGTTGAGCACTTTCCTATCGATTGACTTTTAAATGCCGATTTTACTTATGTAATACCCCGCATTTTGGGCTAGAACAAAAACCGTCATTTCTACGCATTGATGTTCCAAAATCCATAAATCCTATGAAAATTTGGTATGTTAATCAATTATGTAGTATGGGAACCTATTTGAGCATGAATTGAGATCATAGAGGTCCCTAATTCAAGGTCAAGTTGAAAGCTTTCCTATCGTTCGAGTTTTAGTGAGCGTCAAAACTTGGGTCAACTTCAATCGATCATAACTCATTGTATATGGTGAAATAGGTGACCTAATATATATCAAATAAAATCTCTTCGAATTATATTTCTAACGATACCAATTTTGCCCAAATCTAATATCAGAGCAAAAGGTTATGGACATTTTACTCCAGCATATCAGCCTGACAACTGAGTGACGACAATTCTGGCGGTTTGTCACATATATGATGACTTATCAGAATATGTCATTAGCCTTAGGCAGAAACTCATAAATTTCAGCTCCTAGGTGACTACCTGGGATGACGGGCTATCACAGATCTGACGGCTTTTCAGCCTTGGCTGTCAGCTAAAAATTTCAGCAACTGGAAAGTGATTTCGTAGGGGTATTTTGGTCTTTTCCTCACTCCAAAAAACCTTTCACACGAATTAAATCACCCCTTATGTGTTATTAATCCATATATTATGAGTTTTACAACATCTCAATCCTCTCTACTCTAAAAAATAAGATGGAAACTAGGGTTTTCTCCACGATCAAGAAATCAAGAAAATCAATCCTTCAGTTCAAGATTTCCAAGAAAACAAATCAAGATTTAAGTTTCCTTCCCTTCAATTGATCAAGAATTCATCCTCCTAAGTGAAGATGTTCAAGAAACAGATCTAGATCTGTGTTCCATCTAACTAGATTCGGGTTTCATCTATCTAGATCCGGGTTCCATCTTTCAAACAAAATAATCTTAGGTATGCGGGGTTTATCCTAAACTACATGGGATTTTTGAAATATTCAAGTATGATTTAAAGATCTATCAAGCATGAATTTATAAAGGGTTTTTTAGATCCATGATTTTATTAAGAATTATGAATGTTTAAAGATATTGATGATTTGGTCTTTAGGCCTTCCCCCCGTAAATTGATTTACATGTACATGTATATGTATATGTATGAAAAAAATTCAGATTTGAAGATTGTTTGAGAGCATAATTTATGATATTCCTCTCTTGTGATGACTTTAAATTTGTGGTCTTGTTGGGAATGATTTGATATGCATGATTTATGGCTTGAAAATAGTTACTCAAATACCATAGTATTTTGAGCATGATTTAGAGATTTTAAGAGAGAGTTTCTTGATATAAATGTGTTTTGTTAAAGAGAGAGATTTGCATAAGATTAATGCTTTTGACATGACCACCTTGTATCATTTGAAATATTGTCAAAAAGAATTGCATACATGTGTTTACATGAGTAACTAAAGAAAGGGTTCTTCGAACTGATTTATTGATATGGTGGTCCCAAATTTATGTTTTGAAAATAGAGATTCTAATATGCTAATAATGGCTCAGAGATGTGACTTGCAATTCAATGGTATGACGATACCATAAGTATGTATGCCATAACAGAGTATGTTTTCAGAGTATGTCTTCAGAGAATGTTTTCAGAATATGTTTTCAGAGAATGCATATTTTAAAGAGTTAAAAATGGACATAAAGAGGGTTAGGAAGCTTGAGTTCAAGTAACTCTTAGTCTAAAACCATATTTGCCGATATGGGTATATTATTATTGTACGTTGGCGATGGCCATGTGGCATAGTAGATTCAGAGACTCCGACCCTTGCGGCACACTTGGGTTGGGGGCTTGGCTGCTGAGTTAATGGCAGATTTCATATAGCCCATGAAATTTTAGAGTTGTAGGGTATACCACCTAGCGCAGAAGTAAACAAAGAGTATCACAGAGTTCAGATGATTTTTCAGAGTCTCTCGAAAATGCCCATGAGATTTCTTACTATATGATATATTTATGAACTATTTTAAATTTCTCTCATATATGTTGAATACAAACTAGTATTTTAGATTTGCTCTGCATACCAGTACATCTGTATTGATCCCCCCTCCCCTACCTCTAAGGTTCTGAGGCTCAGTCTAGGGGTCCCGATAAGCATTAGATAATTTAGACAACAGATCAGATTGTGCGGTGAGCCTTCTCTTTTCGAGAAGGCCTATAATTTTAGATTATGTCATCTATTATAGTTTCGGTCTACTAGGGGCCTTGTCCCAGTTTTTAGATAGTTGTCAGATTTTTATATAGTAGAGATTTTGCAGACTGTTCCAGATGTTCTTAATGATTTTTGGATTTCATTCCTTATTGTAAAACTTAATCCAGAGTATGAACATGTTTCCGTATTAGATCATAAATTTTGCATTTTTTTATTATATGAATGTTGTGCATGACTATCAGATAGAGTAGGACGTCTGGGCCTTCATGGTTTGGGATGTTCGTCACGGCCAAGCCCTAGTTTAGGTAGTGACATGGGTTAACTTCCAGCGACTGTTTGTCCTAAACGATTCATGTGACCAACTATATATCAAATTGAATCCCTTCGAGTCTTCTTTCCAGCACCACCGACCATTCCTTAATTTGAGCCAGAGTAAAAAGTTATAAGTATTTGAATGAGGCACTGTCCAGACTATGCGATGGGGCATATATTGCCCACTTAAGGCCTATGCCATAGGCTGTGTGTCACACACCTTGGACTGTGCCATGGGCTGTGCACCGCATGACTAAGGCATAGTGGCATAAAGACTCTATTTTTATGTTATTTTAAGGGCAGTAAGGTCCTTTCACGTCCCAAAACCATACCTAAACACTTGTGGATGAAATTAAAGTCCTTATACACATTTTGTCACTCACAAAATCCCTAGTTCATCTTCCTTAAGTACAAGAAGAGAAAACAACCCTGGGTTTGAACTTTTAATTTTTTAAGGTCAATTTCTTCACATTTTTGTCATCATTAAGGTATGTGGGGCTATCCTAAATCTTATGGGCATAGGTTTTATGATTTTAACAAGCTTTAAATTTATATAAGTATGTATATGTAGTGAGTTTTTGGGAAATTATTGTAAGAACATGCATTGTAAATCAAATTTGATGAAAGTACGTAATTATCATGGGTTTTTTCCATAAACTTGATTTATATCTCATGCATATGTGATTTGAATTCAAACAGTGATTTGCAAATGTGGATTGTGAAATTTTCTTTTCCCATGATGAAATTTATGGACTTTGCATGGCATGAATTGTGAATTATTTTTGAGAGCATGGCTTAAGAGCCACATTTTAATCATGAGTTTATGTATAACCAATGTTGGGGCTGGTTTATGAATGATGACAAATGATTGAGTCTTAAATGTTTCTTTAACCATTATACATGTGTTGAATAAATAGAATGGACACCACGTATTAATGTCTTGTAAAGAGAATGAGTTTGGAATAAGTTTCATATGATTTTGATAATAAGAACCCTCGTGTGATTTGATAAATTTTTGGTGGTCATTTACATATTTTGAATGAGAAGGGTTGTGGAATTGATATGATATAAATGACTTGCAAGTCTGGGAATAATGATACCTTGTTGTGATGTTCCCTTAATAGGAGGAGAAAAAAATTATTTGTAAGCATGACGTATGTTTTCTTTTAAGAGGCAAAAACTAGGATTAAAGAGATTTAGGTGTTCACCTGAAAAAAGCACAAGTTGAAAGAGTCTATACTGAAAATTGTGATTTGCCAACGCAGAATTTTGGTACGCTGCTTTGTGATCTTGTGTACCTTGATTCATGTCGTCCCAAATTTGGGACCATGGTTAGGAGCCTTGCTTTGTGATCTTGTGCACTACCATGACATGTTGATTTGATTGGAGATTTTGGCACCCTTCTTTGTGATCTTGCATGTTCCCCCTTAACGATACTTTAATCCTTGCGGTAAACTTGGATTGGGGGCTTGGCCGCTGAGTCATGGGAGGATTCCATATAGCTCGTGGAATTATAGACTTGTAGGGTGTACTATCTAGCTCAGAACTAAGAAAAAGAGTTGAGTCATGATTACAAGAAAATGTCTTGGAAATCATCAAATTATCCCCATGTGTTTTCATTTACTTTATGTTAAATTGTTTTACGAAATGCTCTCACCTATGTTATGTAAAATATATGTAATTTTTGGATTGTTCTACGTACCAGTACCTTCGTTTATTGACCCCCTATATTTTAGGTTTTTTGGTATAGTTCCATGGTCCATCACATCAGTATAATACTTGGGATATGACGGAAATGGGTGAGCCATCCATTTTTTGGAAGGCATTTACTTATATGTTGAGTCTTTCAGTATGGTCCAACCGGGGGATTTGTCTCAGTCTAGATAGTTAGTTTCCATTAGAGGCTTCGCAGATGAGAGATGAGTATTGTATTGTCATAATTTTCTTAACACAGTTCGTATTATAATGAATATCCATTGAATATTATTATATCTTTAATACTTTGATTTATGTATGGATTATGCTTATGATTACATGCTAAGGGGTCTCTTAGGCCTTCATGGTTCAGGATGCCCATTATAGCCAGGGCCTTCTTTTGGGTCATGACAAGCTTGGTATTAGAGCACGGTTCATGGTCCCAGGGTGTCTATGAAGCCGTTTCAAGTACTGTCTTTTTTATGGGTATGTAGCGCACCACACTTATAAGGAGAAAGCTACGAGGCATTTAGGAGATGTTTCCAATTCTTTCATACTCTAGATCATGCCATTGTTTTTCCATATGAAAGTTATCCAAATTTCTT
This sequence comes from Capsicum annuum, assembly GCF_002878395.1. NCBI lineage: Eukaryota > Viridiplantae > Streptophyta > Magnoliopsida > Solanales > Solanaceae > Capsicum > Capsicum annuum. Next base: position 247,128,244 of record NC_061111.1, on the reverse strand, counting down.
CCTAACTTTGATTTTACTAATTATGTCTCATGGTCGAGCCAATTCAAGTGCAGAACTTAGAGTCTAAATGATGTGGTCCTTTCTAATTGAGTCATAAAAGATTATGAAATAGCACAAGGACTTGAGCGGAGTCCATTCGTGCTTCAAGGTGTATTGATTCGAGTGTATACCTTTATTTTAAGGAAAATTTGCTTTTCAGCTTGAGGTATGTAGTGTATTCAGTCATGCATAAGGGTAGAGATATATAGTAGAATGTTGGAACAATATTTCCACTTGAGTAGTAGTATATGATAGGGTGTCATGACCTATTGGTAGTAAGTGGTCCAAAAGTTAGTGATGTGTAGTCTCAATTTTAGGAGTTATAGTAAGGATGGCATTTGCATTAAGAAGCTGTCTAACCGTCGATTGAGAGATGGGTTGCCATTTTATAGAGATCGACTAATTTGGTAGAAATATTTGTAGAGTGTATGGTAGTCCATGGAGGAAGTGTTTGGCTATGATTATTATTTATTCAAAATAGGGAAGGAGCTCAAAGTGGATAGTTATGGTGGTTATGGAAATTATTTATAGGCTAGGAATAGAAAGGAGTAGATTAGTCATTAAAGGTAGTGGGGATGTATGTATGGGTAAGTAAATATGACCTGAGAAAGTGAAATATGTTGATAAGATCGTAATGGGTTATATTATAAGATTAAGATCGACTATCTCTATTATTTGACTTTACCCCTTTTGATTGGCTTTACTCTAGTAGTTGTAAACTAGTACTGCTTGTGAGAAGGTACATAGTAGATTTTGGAGTGTAGTAGTAATGTCATGGTGGTGATGTGATTGTAGGTCATAGTTAAGTGAAATGTGGTATTTGGGTTGCTTTCCCAATTTGATGGACTAGTACAATATGTGGCATGCCTCATCAATGGTACATGGTTGGTTTTAGACAATAACCTTGAACTTTAGATGTGGATTGTGGTAGTAAGAATAGTAGCTTAAGATTAATGATGCATGTTTTGTGGGAGTAAGTAGTAGGCTTGATTTTATGTGTGCAATATCCTAAGTTGGCAACTTAGGGAAAAAAGAGTGGATAATTATGATATATTTATATATATGAGACTAGTGTTAGAACGATGAATTGTGGTTGAGTCATTAAGCGGATAAGAGTGTGAGTATATAAGAATAAGTTGAACTTCTAGGTAGTATGTTGTTAGATAAAGTTTTATGTGTATAAGTGTTTTGCATACCTAGTTTATGTTCCTGAAATTTGTATTATAGAGAAGTCTGGGGAGTTGTTGTATGGTGTTCGTTAGAGTTGAATTGAGGAAATATAGGTACACAATGCGCCTTTGGTATGGTTTTACAAATTTTATTATGATGTAAGTTATGTGATTAATGGTCTAATGTTAGAATGTTAAGTAGTGGAGAGTGGATTTTTAGGTGATAAGGATATGTGTATGCTCATGAGACTGTGAGTTGTAGATTGGTGGCTATAGAGGATAACAAAAGTTCAGAGTAACATTACTGGAATGCAATAGCTTCAGACTCTGGATTATCTAGGGAAGTTTAGCGATTATGTATATGGTTATACCCCGTTGTGCTGAGTGTTGTGCTTATAGATTTAATGAGAGTTTATTTCTTCAAGCCCAGGATTGTGACTTTGATCTAAGGAGGAGATGATGAATTAAGTTAGTTCCCAAATTTTCTCGTGGTGTCAAGTTTCTGGTAAGAGTCATGATAAATCTATTCCTATTCAAGCAAACTACTCCTATTTTAACTTAAGTGGTCATTCTACCAATACCTTAAGTATTCAAGTCATGCCTATGCCTAAGATTCGAGTTATCTATGCAACTTATGTCATGTCCTGACCTCAAAAATAGAAGTAATGATGTCCTTATGCGATATAATATTCCAAGTATCCAAACTCTATGTTATGTTGCTCACGATCAATAAAAAACCATGTCTCATATCATTCTTAGTTCTAAGGAACTATGCTTTTATATGTTACTGATTCATTTTATTTCGGGATTAGCCAAAATGACAAAGTTGTGCAAACTCATGACTAAATCAGCTCTGAAAATGAGAAGCGGTAGCTTCAAGTGTCAATTCTTGTCTAAATTATTCATTTTATGAATTCCAAACTGATGTTACATGACTCGTGATCTCATATTTCTCACTATGGTCGGTCCTAAGAACTCATGTGGTGTTGTGTTTATGACGAACGACTCTTTACTTATGATCCAGACACTTGATATATGAAATATTTTGTGTCTATTGTATCGTATCTTTATCTAATATCCCACCTTGATTAGTGCAATAGGTTCATGTTGTAATCCAATAGTGTACTCTTTTTTCATGATGTTTATGCTCGGGGCCCTTATTGACCATCCATATGATAGTCTGATAGTAGTTATAGAAGAGTAGTAATGTTTTAGGTAGTGGAGTAGATGTTCTTGCATGTGAAAATTTTGGTGTGATTTTTTGAGCTAAGGTTTTTAGGTGAAGGGGAAAAGAAGGAGATGAACCTTCGTTATGTGATATGGTTAGGAAGGAGCTATGTGATGGACATCTTTGTGATAGTGACTGCATTTTCTGGTCTTAGTAGGGAGATTCATGAAGTGGGTGTAGTAATGATAGGTTTGAATATTGTGATTGATGAAAACGTAAACTAATGTGCTATGTGGTTAGTACTCCTTTAATTAAGACCCAAGGTTGTTGGATTACAGGAAAGAGGTGAGGTGATATTCTTAATGGGAAGTAGAGTACAGGGTCCCATAGCTTAAGTTAGCACCTTTTAGCTTCGGGTTAGGCTTCAACATGGAAGTACTATCTGATGGGACTCAAACTCTTATGGTTAGATGTGTGATGGGAGATTTGTAAGTTGGAAATGATGAAGTATGTAATTTATTGTTTGGGGCATAGACGAGTAGTGTCTCAAAGTTTGAGTCTATTCATTGTATCTTGTAAGGTAGAGAAGGCTTCTATTTCCATCTCCCCGAAATCTTATTTCATGATTAGTATTGATGTAAAGCAGGCCTATGATCACTAAATAAACTCAAGCCGTATGCTGTGATGATTATGATCCCTAGAACTCATGTGCAAGGTCATCTTTATATCAATTCTTATTATCTCACTCTTCATGCTTACACATTTTACTAGGGGGTTATCGTGAAGCTCTTTTGATGCCTTTGCATATTCCGTTGAAGAAAAATGTTCAATACAAGGTCACGTTCTTTATTCCATAATTTTAGAGATTCAAGAAGTTCCTACCCATTATTCGGGGACGAATGATCCCAAGAGAGAGATAATGTAACACCCCACACTTTTGGGCAAAAGTTGAATAATCCTGAATCTAATGGGTTCTATTTAGAAATAAGGATGACTAATATTTCCTTAGCATGGGAACTTGGAGATGAATATACACCATAAGAATCTCCTAGCTCAAAAGTTAAGTTGAGCACTTTCCAATCGATTGGCTTTTAATTGACGATTTTACTTGGGTCAACTTCCAGAAAATATTTCTCGTAAGATATAAAGATTCATATGGCTACTATATATCAAATTGAATCCCTTCGAGTCTTCTTTCCAACGCCACCAACCATTTGTTAATCTGAGTCTTGAGTAAAAAGTTATGACTTTTTGAATGAGGCACTGTCTAAACTGTACGATGGGGCATGCGTCGCTCACTTAAGGCCTATTTCATAGGCTGTGCATCGCACACCTTGGCCTGTACCATGGGCTGTGCACTGCATGGCTAAGGCATAATGGAGTAAAGACTTCATTTTTGTATTATTTTAAGGATAATAAGGTCCTTTCAGTTCCAAAACTGTTCATAAACATTTATGGACAAAATTTTATACACGTTTTATCACTCACAAAATCCCTAGCACAAGAAGAGAAAGCAACCGAGGGTTTGAACTTTTAAGCTTTCAAGGTTAATTTCTTCATGTTTTCGTCATCGTTAAGATACGTGGGGCTATCCTGAATCTCATGGGCATTGGTTTTACGATTTTAACAAGATTTAAAGTTATATAAGTATGTATATGTAGTGAGTTTTAGGGAAATTGTTTTAAGAACATGCATCGTAAATCAAATTTGATGAAAGTAAGTAATTGTCATGGTTTTTTCCATAAACTTGATTTATAATCTCGTGCATATGTGATTTGAATTCGAACCTTGATTTATGAATGTGGATTGTGAAATTTCCTTTCCCCATGATGATATTTATGGACTTTGCATGGCATGAATTGTGAATTGTTTTCGAGAGCATGACTTAAGAGCCTCTTTTTGATCATGAGAAATGATGACAAATGCTTGAGTGTTAAATGTTTCTTTAACCATTATACATTTGTTGAATAAATGGAATGGACAACACGTATTATGTGACATTTAAATCATTTTGATATTCAATAATATGTTTTTGAATAAAGGGCTATGGAAATGAAATGATATGATTTATACGGCTTGCAAGTCTTGGTATGATGATACCAATGTAGAAATTGCCCTTTTGACTCAGATAAGTTTGGGAAGAAATGTATGTTCTAAAGAACTAAAAATGGACTTTAAGAGAGTTAGATGGTTACCCGAAGAAAGCATGAGTTGAAAACTTATAGCCAAAAACCGTATTTTGCCGACGCGTGGGTGATTCTGTCCTAAAATATGGATTATCACCATATGCTTCATGCACTGGTATACTAGATATTTTCACTCCAATTTTTATGGAAAACTCAGATTGGGGGTCTGTATGACGATTTAATGGCGGACCCATATAGCCTGTGGTGTAATAGACTTGTAGGGCGTACCATCTAGCTCAGAATTAAAGAAACAAATCGAGTCTATGTTTTAATGAGATTGATTGAAGCTTTTAAGTATTCCCATGTGTTTTGATTTCTATTTTGTTAAATTATTTTCAAAATGCTCTTGTTTATTTTGTATAAAATATATGTTGTTTTTTAGATTGTTCCACAAATTCCAAGTATTGACTGTCCTTGGGCAGCTATATCGTCTCAATGTAGGTTCTGAGGTTCAGTCTTATGGTCCATCACAATAGTAGAACCTTCGAAAATGTTAGAGTTGGTGCGCCATCCATATTCCATAAGGCGTTTTATTTATATGTTCATTATTTTCAGTTTATGATCCCACCGGGTTTTTTGTCCTGACTCAGACAATTATTCTTCAATAGAGGCTTCGTAGACTAGATTTGGTTATTGTGTTGCTATAACTTTATTGACATAGTTTGATTATAAGATTCCTTGAACTTCATTATATCTTCCGCATTTCGTATGAATTATGCTTATGATAGTATGCTAAGGGGACGCTTGGACTTTCGTGGTTTGGGATGCCCATCGAGGCCAGGGCCTTGGCTCGGGTCGTGACAACATCATTTTCAGTATTTTCTGGTTGTTGACTAATTTCATTATTTCCTTTTTTGGATTATTTTAAGAATTATTTGGAATAGAGTTTTTGATCAAAAGGTTAAGTTATTTATTTAAATGCACGTGGGGCATGTGCGATTAAAGTAAATATTAGAACAATCAAATCGATTCACTTGATCAAGTTAAGGCACCGAATGTCAGTCACGACTTGACTGGAAAACAGGTCGTGATATTAATGCCCTCTTAACCTCCTTAAGTAAAGAATAGTGGCACCCATATTTATAATAGAACATAAATCTACTTCTGACTAAAAACCATTTTGGCGATAAAATCTAATTAGACAGGAACTAGCGGAATTAAGAACTATCAAATTGTAAAATATTTAGAATTAAACCTTGGATTAATTTCAACATTACCTTATCATCTTCCAATAGTCGAAGGATTTTGTTTAGATTCCTTGATGCTGCTGGCTGTCCTTTTATTGATATTCCTGGAATGAACTCAACCTTTTTCATCTGGTAATTTTCTACCACCAAATTGGATCCAAAGTGTTCTCCGACCTCTATGAGCCTACAAAGTTGTTCTTGGATGTTCTTCCATTGAGTGGAGACTTCCGATCGAAGTCTGAATTTTGTACAACATTTACACACAAGCGTCTTAGCTGTTGTAATGCTATCTCGCATAGATTCCCATTCTTTCTCCAACTCACGAACATCTTCAATCCACTTGATAACATGTGGTTTTAGCTTGTTATGATTCGGATAGAATAAACAAACCACAAGTAAAAGAAAACAAGAACAACACACAGATATATGTGGAAACCCTTGTGGGAAAAACCATGGGCAGAGGCAGAGGAGGTTTCACTATAATGGAGAGCGAATACAAAGTGGAGAAGGCTAAATTTTCTGAATAATAAAATAACCCACTAAATCGCACTTATATATTACATGCATACAACTAGGTCCTAGACCCAATAACATAAAGGTCCATCAACAAAATTCGGGTCACAACTCTAACAATCTCCATCTTGACACGAATTCTAATTCAGAACTCAAATCCATTTCAAGAAAAACTATCCACCTCTTCCACAAAATCCCCTAAGGTAACATCTTAACAACTAACACCAACCAAGTCCAAGCAATGCTCTAACTTGGAAGTTGGTAGTGTCTTGGTCATCATATCAGCAGGATTATCATGTGTACTATTCTTACTCACCACAATATCACTATGAGCAATAATTTCACGCACAAAATGATATCGAACATCGATGTGCTTTGTCCTCTCGTGAAACATCTGATCTTTCGTAAGGAAGATATCACTTTGACTATCGCAAAAGACCGTAGTAATCTGTAAGTCTTTGCTAAGTTCACCAAACAAACACTTCAACCAAATAGCTTCTTTGAAAGTCTTTGTAATAGCCATATACTCTGCCTTAGTAGTTGACAAAGCAACCGTAGTCTATAAGGTAGCTTTCCAACTAATAGCACAACCACGAATGGTGAAAACATAACCTGTAAGGAATCTCTTTTTATCATGATCTCCTACATAATCAGAATCAACATACCCAATTACTCCATCTCTATTTCGCCCAAACTACAAACAAACATCACCAGATCCATGCAAGTATTTGAAAATCCACTGAGCTGCTTTCTAATGTTCTTTGCCAGTATTTGCCATATATCTGCTAACTGCACTGACAACATAAGATAAATCTGGTCGGGAACACACCATCGCATACATAAGAGATCTGACATCACTTGAGTATGGAACTCGAGACATATAGTCACGCTCATTAACTGTCTTTGGAGATAAAGTGGCCGAGAGTTTGAGGTGAGCTACCCATGAAGTACTTACAGGTTTGGCATTTTGCATATTGAACCTGTGAAGCACTTTCTTAATATAACTTTTCTGACTCAAGTATAAATTACACCTCTTTATATCCCTCATTATTTCCATGCCAAGAATCTTCTTTACTGCTCCTAGATCCTTCATCTCAAACTCCTTGCAGAGCTGGGCTTTGACTTTTATCATCTCTTTTATATCCTTTACTGCAATCAACATATCATCAACATACAATAGAATATATATGCACAAACATCACTTACCTCCTTGAAGTAGACACAACTATCATAACTACTCATCCGAAACATATGAGAGGTCATAAAAGAGTCAAACCTCTTATACCACTGCCTGGGAGACTTTAAGCCATAAAGAGACTTTTTCAGCAAGCATACATAGTCCTCCTTTCCTGAGACTACAAAACCCTCTAGTTGCTGTATATAGATATCCTCCTCAAGTTCTCCATGTAAGAATGCAATTTTGACATCCAACTGCTCAAGCTCAAGATCATGCATGGCCACAATACCAAGCAAGGCTTGAATCGAACTATGCTTTACAACTGCAAAAAACACATCTATAAAGTCAACACCTGGAACCTGACTGTAACCTTTAGCAACTAGTCTTTCTTTGTACCTAACATCTTCAACTCCCGATGTTCCTCCTTTTTTTTGAATACCCACTTGTAACGGACAACTTTCTTATCTTTAGGCAATCTCACCAAATCCCATGTGCCATTCTTATGAAGTGATTCCATCTCATCCTGCATAGCAATCATCCATCGGCCAGAATCATCACAACTAACTGCCTCTGAGTAAGAAGAAGGTTCTTTATTGGAATCAATACCTTCTGCTATATTTAGTGCATAAGCAACCAAATCAGCTTCAACATACTTCTGAGGAGGTCTAATATCTCTTTTAGGCCTGTGTTTAGTAATAAAATATTATGGCATCACTGGTGGTGAAGAAAAAATAGTACCACTCTGTATCTCCGAGCTAGACTAAGAAGTAGGCACTGATGTAGACTCTGATCCAATTTGAAATTCAACGTGGGTGAATGACTTTTGCTGATTCATGTCACTAAGCTCATCTGGGGGTGAAGCACTAGATTTGGAGGGAGCCCGAAGCATGGCAGTTTTATCAAACACAACATCCCTGCTAATTATAACCTTTCTTCTTTCTGGACACCAAAGCTTATAAACTTTAACACCAGGCTTATAACCCATACATAAGAACTTAATAGATCTAGGTTCTAAATTTCCATTATCAACATAAGCATACACAAGACATCCAAATATCCTCAAATCAGAATAACTAGTAGGAGTACTAGACTATACCTCTAGTGGAGTCTTTTTATCAATCGCGATTAAGGGAGAGCGGTTAATAAGAATACAAGTTGTGAAAGCAGCTTCGGCCCAAAAAGACTTAGGTAAACCAACATTAGAGAGCATACAATGCACCTTCTCCATTATAGTCCTATTCATTCGTTCGGCCACACCATTCTGCTGCGGAGTATGACAAACTGTCAAGTGCCTCACAGTTTCTTCTCACTTGCACAAAGCATTAAATTCATTAGAACAGAACTCTAAACCATTATCAGTATGAATGTGTTTTACCTGCTTCCCTATTTGCTTTTCAATCATAATCTTCTACTCCTTGAAAGTAGGCAACATATCATTCTTTTGCTTCAGGAGAACACCCAAACTTTTCTGGAATAGTCATCAATAATAGTCAACAAATAATTCACACCTCCTCTAGAAGGTACTTTAAAAGGACCCCAAAGATCAGAATGAATGTAAGCAAGTGTGCCTTTGGTTGAGTGGATGCCTTTAGTAAATCTGACTCTCTTCTGCTTCCCAAAAATGCAATGCTCACAGAACTCCAGTTTGGTAATACTCTGCCCATCAAAAAGTCCTCTCCTTCTTAGTTTAGCCATCCCGTTTTCACTCATATGCCCCAGACGCATATGCCAAAGTTTAGCAGCATTGCTTTCTGATAGAGAGGAGGTAAAAATAGCTGCATCACCTATAACAATAGAGCCTTGCAGGACATACAAATTAATAGACTCTCTTTCCTTTTATCACAACAAGATCACCTTCAGTAACCTTCAGGACTCCACCTTCACCATTGTACCTATAACCGTTCAAATCAAGGGTACTCAAGGAAATAAGATTTATCTTCAGGTATGGGACATACCGTACATCACCAAGTGTCCTCACAACTCCATCAAATATATTGATCCTGATTGTTACAATACTAGCTATCTTACAAGGTGTGTTATTTCCCATCAACACATCACCTTTAGAGACTGTTTCATATGTTGTAAACCAATCCTGATTACAACACATATGAAACATGTAAGCTGAATCAAGAATCCAATCCTCACAGGGTTTGGAGTTACCATCAGAAACTGTCAAGAGTTCTCCATCACTACCGCCATCTTCCACAAAACTTGCTTCACCAAACTTCTCTAGTTGGTTTCCCTTCGGTTTTGGAGCATCTGTTTTCTCTCTGTTCTGTAGCTTCCAACACTCGAATTTGATATGACCCTTCTTCTTGCAGTAATTACAGGTTTTATTTCTGTTTCTGGATTTTGACCTATTCCTATCATCACCCCAGAATTCCTCTCACGAGTCCTTCCTCCTCGAATAATGAGACCATCTCCTTAAGTGTCCAACCCATTCATAAGATGCTTCATCTTCTCCTTAGAGAATAACACATCATAGACTTTATCAATCGTTAGGGTATCACGACTATATAAAATCGTATCCCTAAAGGTTGTGTATGATAAAGGTAGTGAACACAACAAAATCAACCCTAAATCTTCCTCATCGTACTTAACCTCTAGAGTCTCTAAATCAAAGACGATTTCCTTAAATACAGATAGGCGATCCTCCAAAGACGCATCCTCATACATGCGAAGGGAATAAAGTCGTTGCTTGAGATACAACTTACTTGTTAGGCTCTTCGTCATACACAATGATTCTAGTTTCAACCACAACGCAACGGCTCTGGTCTCCTTCAAAACATCCTATAGAATCTGATTGGATAAATGAAGGTGGATCTGAGATAGAGCCTTCCGATCTTTACGTCATTTGTCCTCGTCCGTCCACGATGAGGGCATCTTCTCAAACCCTAATAAAGCATCATCCAAATCCATCTGCACGAGCACAACCACCATCTTAACCTGCCATAATGAAAACCTGGTGTTGCGATCCAACAACGGAATATTATACTTCATGGTTGCCATCCCCGAGAAAATAATCAAACAGACTCTGATACCAATTTGTTAAGAATCGAGCAGAAATAAAGCAAACCACAAGCAGAAAGAAAACAAGAACACGTAGATTTACGTAGAAACCTTTGCGGGGAAAATCACGGGCAGAGGCAGAGGATGTTTCACTATAATGAAAAGAGAGGAGTACAATGTGGAGAATGAGTATTTTCTGGATACCCTAAAACAACCCACTAAATGCACTTATATAATATGTGCATACAAAAAAAAAAGTCCTAGGCCCAAAAAACATAAAGGTCCACGGGCCTATCGGCCCGATCCCTACACTACCACCACAGACACCATTGAAAATCACAAACATGGGTTGCACCGCGAAACTTTTTGGGCCGGATCAACAAAATTCGCATCACAACTCTAATACTTTATATAGTCACATTTTGCATTTGGGAGAACTATCTCAGTAAGTGTGCTTCTTATCCTACTCTTTACCACAGATTCTCAGCCTGCAGATTCTCAGCCCAATGAACAGGCTCCTATCTCTTGCACAGACAAGCCATCTAAACCTCAATTTTGTTCTGATGGCCGGGATGTTGCACAATTTCCACCACCTCGGTGGCTGAGGACAGATGAAATTCCTCAACATGTTAATGATTTTCGTCTTGCTGCTAAAAATGCCATTGAAGCTGGTAAAACTTTCTTGACATGCTTTCTCTTATGAAGGGAAGTTGTTGCTGTCTAAAATTCTGGATTAGAAAATTTTTGATCCATATTTACCATATGCAATAGCTGGATAGTATCTTAAAAGCAAAGACAAAAAGAAAACAAAGTCAACAAGTGCTAAAATATATCAGGAGTTTGAAAGCTAAGAATGAAAAGCACATGCATAAGCTGAATTTCTATTCTGGTACTTATACTATTATGTGAGAAGAGGTTAAATTTTGTCAAATAAGTAAACTAATTTAATTATGTATTTTAAGTGTGTGCTTCCCCATCATCATTTGGTGCAGCTTCCATATCAGAACATTGAATTAAATCTTGCGCTGTAAATAATACAGCAGAGAAACAAGAAAACATTTTGTATCGGTTGAAACATAATGTCTGTTAACAGTGCCACATGAGCAGTCTATGTGAAATCTCATTGATGCTCTTCTGAATGAGTCACTTTTAAGTTTTTTCCGTTATAGTTTCCTAGGAGACAATATCCTTAAATCTTGCAGGACATTTTCTGATATGGTCGCTTTGTAAGATTGATTATTTGTGATGAATAATCCTTACTTTGAATATCTTCTCTTGAGCTTTCGAATCACTATCGCTTTCAAATTAATCCTTTTACTCAAAGTAGTTCGCGTATGTGAATCTGTCCAATATGTATGTTTTGATGGAGTTGAGATCCATGGAGCTCATGGCTATCTAATAGACCAGTTTATGAAAGACAAGGTCAATGACCGAACTGACCAATATTGAGGGTCTTTAGAGAACCATTGTAGATTTGCACTCGAAATAGTTGAAGGGTTATAAATGAAATTGGAGCTGACAGAGTTGGAATAAGGCTTTCCCTATATGCTAACTACATGGATTCAGGAGACTCAAATCCAAGCACTTTGGGACTTTACATGGCTGAATCCTTGAATAAATATGTCATTGCATACTGCCACATGGTTGAGCCAAGAATAAAAACACTTTGGGAAAAAGTTGAATGTCCCGAAAGCCTTGTACCAATGAGGAAGGAATTTAGAGGTACTTTTATGTTAGCTGGTGGTTATGATAGAGCAGATGGAAACAAGCTGTGGATGAAGACCGAGCTGATCTTGTTGCATATGGACGTATGTTCATAGCTAATCCGGATTTACCAAGGAGATTTGAACTTGATGCACCTCTCAACATGTATAATAGGGAAACATGCTATACTTCTGATCCTGTCGTTGGCTATACTGACTATCCATTTCTAGAAACCACAACATGATACCGCGGAAGCACTAGATTGGATACTCTTTTCTTGGATGTAGGGGAGATCGAATGGTTTGTAAGATACTTCACATGTCTCAGAAAAGAAGTGATATATTGGTAAGATCACTAGTTTTCCTGATAAGTGATAATACCTAGTTGTGCCCCTCATACCAGGAATCCCCTTAATTACATAAATCCACCCTCTACCTTATGTATCATTAGGTAATTTCTTAGTTGTAATGAAGGCACTGAAATATTAACAATTGGATCTTTTTTCATTTCTTTAAGTTGTAAGAGAAAATCTTTAAAAGAAATAACCTATTTACAACCCAAGTTCAGGCAATTCCTCTCAGAAACAGTTCAATAGCAGAAAGTTTCTTCCTATTTTTAACCACAACAGCGGGTTTCCACTCGTCTTTCATACTAAGCCTGCCTTCGTATTCTGTAAGTCCTCCACCAAGTTGCCCCTACTCCAGGAATTTTATGTTAGTTTTTCGAACATCAGAGGATATCTAAGGTTCAGAAGAATTCTTTTCATTCATAACCTATCCTATCATATCACACCAAATCACATCACTATATCATTGTATCAGACTAACACACTATTTGGATGGTGGTTTTTCATGGTATGGTATGTTAAGATTACTAGGAAAACTATGTTTGTTTTGATTGCTTCTTAAAATGTATGGTATGATATGATTTAATTTCATGATTCGGTAACCATGAAAATCCTCACTTTATATAATCACCAATTTGGTGGTATCCCATGATTTACTTATTTTTTTGGCACAACGTATAAACATGTCCTTTAACGTCATATTACATCTATGACCTCAAACTTTGGGTGTGTAAAATAGAAACTTAAACTTGTATAAAGTTTAATAAGTAGACACATGTGTCCTATGCGGCGAATTCTTGTCCTGCGTGACGTCCTATTTTATTATGCCACATATGATGTGTATGTCTACTTGTTCAACCTTATATATGTTTAAGTGTCTACTTGTGCACGCCCAAAGTTGGGGGTCATAAATGTGATTTGGGGTCTTAAAAAACATGTTTATGTATTATGGCCTTACTTAATATTATATAATCTTATTTTACCCTTTACCCTATATTATTTAACTCCACCTTCTACCCCGACCTCCACCGAAACCAGCCATCCACCCCTGCCCCCCAACCCTCACCCCCTCCCCCTTGGAAAAAAATAATTTTTATTTATTAAATTTCTTTCTTGGAAAATTTTAAAATTTATTCTTATTCCACCCCCTACCCCGACCCCACTACCCTCCAACCCACTTTTTAACAATTTATTTTTTTTAAAAAAATCAAAACTTTTTTCTTACCCCACCCCGTACCCCAATTTATTTTTTAATTTTATTTAAAAAGATTCATAATTTTTTTCTTACCCCACCCCTTATCTTATTCATTATCATTGTTTTGTGTTAAATATATACAAATATTTTTCTATTTGTTTAACGAACACAAGAAAATAAGTAAGAAATAATTTATTTTTTAAGATTTTTTTTTTTGAATTTCATACCAAATAAACTCGTAGCATATGCAAAATATACATTCATTTTGTACTTGTCGTTGATGGTCATGTCTCAAAACATCAAAAGAAAATAAAATTTGTTACTATAAAATATAAATTCGATTACATGTAGTTTGATCTACTCTTTCATTGATTTAGTCAAAGTTTACATAAATTTCAACAACTTTATATATTTACATGGCATAATTTTTGGCAAATTAGCAAGAAGAAAAATATTTTAATAACAATTGATAGATTTAACATTTATAATAATTAATGACATTTTAGTAAATATAAAAATTACAATACAGTACAATACCGTTAAACGAAACAATAAAACTGATACTAAATAATAGTGAACGATACAGTTCATCCAAACATTATATTGTGTTGTACTATACAGTACAATACTATACCATACCATACAGTGCCGTACATTATAAAACCATGGCAAACCACCATCCAGACAAACATTAATGGGAGCCCCAATTCGAAAGATAGATTACGAAAATAGCTTTATAAAGTTAAAGAACATCATTGTGCCTCTACTAAACGTTGACATAGTTTAGCAGACTAAATGTAAATACACATTACAAAAAACACTGTATAATAGCAACAACAACAACAACAACATATTAAGAATTCGTTTGGATAAAATTAAAAGATGATCAACCCAACTTTTAATCTCTAACTTTTTTTTTTTTTTTTAGCTTTTTAGGTGGTTGATAGAATAAAAAAGTATTTTAAGAAAATCTAAAAACTGATTAAAAAAGCAAAAAGTGATAAGTTGGGTACCCTAGAATTTTTATTTTTTAGCTTAAATTTCTTTTAAGTTTGACCAAGATATTACCCTTTTATCCCTTATATTTTTTTTAATTCTAGCAATACCCTTGATTTGTAGCCGTAAATTATACCGTTTTCTTTTATGTTCGGTTTAGCAGTTTCTCTCCTCTCTTTCCTCCTCGTTTACTCTTGATCATTCTTCATTGTTTACAGTTATTTCATCATTTGTTTGCTCAGAATTTCATTGTCAATTGAGTTTGTGGTAAGTTCTTAAAGTTGTTACAAGAGAAAATAGAAGGAAAGGTGTCTTTTAAGTCTTGAATAAAGGATTGGTGTCATTGACCAACTTAAAGGGTCAAACATCATTAGGAAACTTGATTCAGTTAATTGTGGACTTGATTAATATTTTTAAAACTTTCTAATCTTTTCAAAAATACAAATCAACCCACACCCCGTTTCAATTCAAATCAACCAGTCTTTTTGCTCTCTCTCGACAGCTTCTCTCAACTCTCTCCCAACCAACAGTTCTATAAAATTCTCCTTCAATTCCTGATGACTTCAACCTCCGGCAAAAAATAGTCAGTCGAGTTTCCTTTTGACTTTCAACTATCAATCGACGTGAAGACTTCTCCGAAAACAATAACTTTAAGTTCTTCGTCGTCCCATTTCTTTTTTTATAGGTAAAAAATTATGAATAAACAAGGAACTTGAGCCAACTACTCTTCTATTATTGAAATGTGGACTGAATAAAACCCTAATTTCTGGTATTTTTTCTTCTTGTTGTCGTAATGTTGATTCGTATTTGTTGGTGATTTTTGTTCACAGTTGATGTTCTTAGTGTGTGTACGATGTGTTGGTGTTGCTGGGTTGAGTTGTTATTTGTCTTGGTAAAAATGATGTCGCAACAGATGAAACATACAATGCAACAGATAAAACATACAATGCAACAGATGAAGACATCTAATGCAACAGATGAAAACATCTAATGTAGCAGAAGAAAATATTTGATGCAATAGATTAAAAACTGATGCAACTATGAAAATCTGATGCAACAGATGAACAATCTAACAGATCATTCATTTGTTGCGACAAATGACTCTTTTGTTGGAAGAAATTTAAATAATATTGATCTAATAGATAACTCATTTTGAAACAGATGAGTGATACATTTCAATAGTTCAGTGATCTATTTTATTATCTCTAACGGTTTACTCATCCGTTGCAATAGGTCGGTTATATATTGCAACAGATATGTGATTTGTTTTTACTGTTTCCAACAAATTACTCACCCGTTTCAATAGGTTGGTTATATGTTGCAACATATAAATTACCTGGTGTAACAGATTAAAGATCTATTTTTATTATTTCCAATGATTTACTCATCCATTGCAACAGATCGGTTATATGTTCTGTTGTAACAGATTAGAGATCTATTTTTATTATTTCCAATGGTTTACTCATCCGTTGCAACAGGTCGGTTATATGTTGCAACAGATAACATACTTGGTGCAACAGACGTGTGGTCTGTTGGAACTGTTATTTTATCATTGTGCATGTTAGATTTACTGTTATCCCTTTTTAATGATCCATTAATCAATTATAAGCTATTTTATGTTTTTATTAATTTAAGATAATATCTCTCTCAAAATAAAAGAAACCAAATCAAGTCTAAGTAATGAAACAAGTGCAGCAGCTCGACTACATCCACCTCTTTATGAGCTTGCTTTACAAGTATTATCTCAATCAGGAGCAGAAGATAATGAACATGGGGAGGAGGAATGTCTCAAAAGAGATAATCCAAATGCTAATAGCCCTTCCGCCGAAAAGTTGGTCAAAACCTTTAGCATTGATCATTGTCCTGTGAGAATCCAGTGCGATGGTGCAACAAATTTAACGGATGATTTTATGGTTAAGTCAAACACGAGAAAATCTTTCGACGCCTTCAGAAAAATACTTTGAGAACAAAAATTGGATGCTTATTTCAGGGAAATCTGCTTTGGAAAATATCTTGATTTATCGGAGGACAACAATACTCGTTTCCAGATGAAAATGGTATACGATCTTCTCAAGCGTAGGTTTATGTATGAAAATAAAGATAAGATGGATGAGGTATGGATAAATTACTGTGGCATGCCTGTTTGTTTTGGTTGGAAGGAGTTTTCCATAGTTACCGAACTAAAATGTTATCCTCCTTCTCCTTCTTAAGTTATACCTACTCTGACAAAAACAAATCACCCCGCACACCCAAAAAAGGCAAAGGCAAGTCGAGTGATCATGATGACCTAGTGTCGATTGTTGGTCTAAGATTTAAAACCACAAATTTGATAGAAGCGTTGAAAGGTAAAGGAATCTCAAATGCTTGGTTTGGTTTGTACATAATATTCTTTGGGCGAGAGACGTTAACAACAACATAACCGTTGGTTTAATAAAGCTCTCCGAGGATCTTGAGGCATTTAACAGCTATCCTTGGAGTAATGAAACTTTAAAATGACTATCCAATATTTGTTGACTCCGTTAACGCCAAAGAGAGTCAACTTATATGGCTTTTCATTGGCCTTCATGGTAAATATTTCCTTTATCATGATATGATTCATCATTTTTTTTATTCAATAATGCTTTTGATTTATTGGCGTTATATTATAGGCTTGGACATTTGAAGCCATTCCTTATTTGAGACAACAACTGAACTACCAAGAAGAAGTTTCCTATCCAAGAATCCTGAGATGGTTGTCGACCAAAACCGATAGAAATACAAAATTTCTTGATTTTTTCAACCCCCCCAAGGAAATAATAAGTCTAATTCTAATCAAGTTCTTCTTTTAGTTAATGATTATTTTAAATGATCTCATCATCATTCTAATATATGTACCGATTTATTTTAGACTGTCAATCCATGGCTTGATCCGACCAATCGAGAGTTGAAGATGCCATTTTTTCTTACCTATGATCTGTACAAACTTTATCGGACCTTAAGGTCGTTGATGGAATAAAAATAAATTGTTTGGAGCAACAACCATCACAAGAAATTTTTTTTGGAGGGTGGGTTTGTTGCTGTTGACGATGGTAGTCGTAGTGGTAGTGGTAGTGGTGCTGCTTTTCGGGCTAATGATGCTCCTCTTACCATATTTGAAACAACAATACAGAAACAACAATACATTATCATTATGATCATACTAGCTATACAGATTTTTCTCCAGATTTTGCCACATCTAGCGAATGTTTTGCATGCAAATGTCAAGACTGCAAGGCGAAACACGATAGAGTGATTAATGTTATTAATGCACTAACTGCTTCTGTAAAGGAAATGACATCTAATAGGGGTGTCATTCCATCAAAGAGGATTTCATATCCACACACTCCACTAGAGATCAAGGCGGCTAAGAAAAGAAGGAAAGATACTTCCACGACATTATCAAGCATCGAAAAAGTAAAATTGCAACGCCTCTGTCTTTGTCTTGGTCGATGTTCAGTGTGCAAGGGCCACAGGAGAGAATCATGAGCCAAAGAAGGTAAATGTACATCACCTGTTCCAACAGATGATACATTTGCTAAAAAGTATCAAACAGATATATACATCTATTGCAATTTTTCTCTAACCTGTTGCATTATATTCGTTATCTGTTGCAATAGATGAGTCTTATGTTGCAACAGATAGGTCATGTGTTTGAAATTATTGTACTACTATGATTTAACTATTTGAATTCATGCCAATAGATGATCCATCTGTTGCAACATAAGGCTCATCAATTACAACAGATGAAAAATCTGTTGTATATCTGTAATTAGCATTGACAATTCTGGCTTTCCAAGTAGATGTCACAGTAGACGCCAGTACTGAAGAGCATAATATCAAAGTTGATAATCCATCTGCTTCTAAAGAAGAAGAAAAAGTGGAGCCTGTCAGTTCGGGAGAACAAAAGAATTACCCATTTGAAAGGTTCAACATCTCGGACGGGGCTCCAATAAAACTAACACAGTTAATCAATGACTATTCAGAATGGATTACAGATGGGCTGTTAAAGCATCATGCCGGCAGGTGCATAAATTAATTTTTAAGGATATTGGTTTGGACTATTCTTCCTATAAGAATGTGACATTAACACATATAAATCATCATGTAGAAAACAAAATGACAAATGTTACAAAGTGAACGAATCGAGTCTTGGTTCTTATATATTTGACTTTGTTATTGCACATCCCAGAATGAAGAATTGGTTCTATTTGATGTCACAACCCCAAACTTGCTGGAATGATGAGGTTTAAATGCCATACATATTACTATTAATTAATACTTTATTTAATTGAATCTGTGTATTAATTTTTCATCACGTAATCCGAAATGTTTGATAATATGTACAACACATTGATGCCATTTTTTATTACCTCCAAAAGAAGTCCAAGTTGTAAACACAAGAATAATATAGATAAACGACAGGCAATTTTTTGTACAAAGTTTACATCAATAATGCCTACAATAAGTATTGTCAACAACAACTGAAAATTTCCCAAAATGAGGAATGCTTAATCAACATCATCAAAGGTTTTAGCATTCTGGCTAGCTTACCTTGGATTTTGGTCGATGAAGTGTACATCTCAATCAATTGTGATGATGAATTCCATTGGGTGTTGGCTGTCGTCATTCTAAAAGAAAGGCACATCCAAGTTTATGACTTAATGTCGTGAAGGATACATTTCAAACCGTCGTCTGAGATACAAAAATTGGCTAAAATATTGCCTATTTACCTTGATATGAGTGGCTTTTTGGACCAAAAGGTTTGTACTGTTGAAGCATACCGGGATAAAATGACTAATCCATTTGATGTACAATATGTTGAAGGAATCGCTCAACAAACCATTGGTAGCCTGTAATTTTAAGTGTCATGATTTAGTTTCATTTCACAAATTTTACAACGCTTGCATGAACTGCAAGATATGAATTGTCTTATTTTTTATAACGCTGGGATTGTGGTCCTTTTGTTACGTCCTACGCCGAGTATTTGAGCAATGGATTAAAAGTACCAAATGATGGAATTGATCCTGGATTACTCCTCAAAAGATATGCTGCACTTTTATGAAAATACGGAGAAGTGAAAGCTCAGAAGCCGTATGCAAGCAACATTAAAGATCCACGACAATCAAAGCCAAATTTCGTAGCACCAGATGAAGAACAACTTGTCCATATTGATTAGATCTTCATAGGTTGAGCCCGTCAATGTAATAACCAATCCTCCTTGGTTTAACTTGTTGATTTATTTGTAGAGTAGATAGTTTGTACCCATAATAATTTTTTTACATTTCATTTATTTGTTGAGTTATTTTATGTAATTTTCGAAGGCTTCAATTTATTTTATGTTGTCTATGAATATAATTTAATCCTTAGTTTTGAAAATGTTAATTTAAATGGAGTACTAAATTCAAATATCGTAATAGATAATACATCTGTTGCAACAGATGACATATCTTATCAAACAGATTTAGACATATGTTGCAACATGAGATGCAATGCGCAGGTCATCTGCTGGAAATTATATAACAGGTCTTTCTACTTTTTTGATTTGCTCCAATAGATTACTGATCAGTTGCAATAGATAGATTATATATTGCAATAGATCGTATATCTGTTGTGACAAACAAACAAGGAACATCTGCATAATGCAACAGATGACCAATTTATTTCAACATATAATCAATATGTTACAAAAGGTACTATATCTATTATGACAGATATAAAATCTATTGTATTATAAAAGTTCAACTTGGCCAAACAAAAATAATTATTTCCACTACATGTAAAGAGAATTGGCTTGAAATGAAAAATTGTTATCGTGTTCGTCTCCATCTTTGTACATATTCTTCTTTATACATGGGCTCCAACTATTTAGTTAGGTCATCTGTTGAAAATTATATAATAGGTCTTCTTACTTTTATAATTTGCTCCAACAGATTATTGATTAGTTGCAACAGATAGATTATATGTTGCAACAGATCGTATATCTGTTGCGACAGACAGACTGGGAACATCTGCATAACATAATAGATGACCAATCTATTCTAATAGATAATCAATCTATCACAACAGGTACTATATCTATTATGACAGATATAAAATCTATTGCATTATCAAAATTCAACTTGGGCAGACATAAAAATTATTGCCACTACATGTAAAGTGAATTGGCTTGAAATGAAAATTTGTTATCATGTTCGTCTCTGTCTTTGTACATATTCTTATTTATACATGGGTTCCAACCATTTATTTAGTACCCCATATGCCCAGACCCATTGCATCTTTCCTACAATGGCGTCGCACTCACCGGTCATTTATGTGTTGGTCAACAAACACTGATGTATGCAAGTGAGTACAGCCCGCACGCTGCACCGGTTGTTTTTGGATGCTTGATGTTCTTATTTCTACCTTTAAAATCTCATGATTTCTTCATAAAAAATTCAGCCGGCAAATGATCCATCAGCTTACTTTGCGTCAACAACTTGGGCAACAACTTCAAGACTGGCTGTATGTGAGTTAAAAACGTCTTCTTGCTGAAGACAGGTAAGTTGCAATCATAAACCTTAATCTTTTCCTCGTATATTAGTATCTCAATAGTGAGAAAATGTGTGATATCCACGTTCATGACTGCAAGGATTCTCTTTGCCTTGGTCCAGCTCTTGTCGTGTGGATATGACCTCTTCCCTCTAACATATTTAATCGCTTCTTCATCCCATTGGAATGTAGAAACTAACTCATCAAATCCTGGGCCACCGACATCAGCTAGCTCACGAATATTAGCATACCTATCCTTGAAATTGTTGTAGAAGTTGAGGTCCATTATCCTATCAGCAGCATCTAAGCATCCGGGTATGCTAATTGCCTACCCCTCATGAGGCAGAGAATTTCATCAATATACTGTTGTATAAGAAGACATATTTTTAAATAGGTTAGTAATTATAAAGAATAAAAACACAGTGGAAAGAATCTGATGCAGAGGGTTCTCTGAATCAGTTCACAGATTACCCAACCAACGCAACTTATGCAACAGTATTATATTGCAATAGAATACCAAGCTGTTGCAATTGATTACATATCTGCTGCGTAGATTCTTCTTCATAGAGTATATTGGAAGGCTAGGTTAGAAAAAGTAAACTTACATTGTCCTCATACCACACTCGCATATTTGTCATATTCGTGAAGTCTTTGATAGCAAATGAATGCATGGTGTATTCTTTTTGAACTTTCGTCTTCATGAATTCTTCCAGTTCCTTCTTTTTCTCCTTGCCAAGGGCTGCGAATATGTCCACCTTCTTCGGCGTCCCTTGAACTTTAACAACTCTTGGAGCAGAAGGAGTTGCAATTTTTGCTGATTTCAGAACGGAGAGAATTTGTCTAATTTTTCTTCTCTTCCTCCTAACCGCCACTGTAGGAGTGCATGGCTCCCTCACCTCGTTGGATGGTATGACACCCCTCCTAGATTTCAACTCCTCGATCGCTTCAACAATAGCCTCTAGCTTTTTAAGGAGTTTATCCTCTGTGTCCTTGCACACTTTGCATTTATAATAAGAACATAAGGGTGAGGAGGGGTGAGAGGGACCACTCTAAGGGTGGGAGGGGCCGGTGTAGGGGTGAGATGGAGGACCTGTGCAAAGGGTGTTTTCAAAAGTATTTATTTTTTACTGAGCACCAACATGCTCATAATCACAACTGGCAGCAGCAACAACATCAGAATGGTTGCCACCGTCACAAACAACTCCACCAGCAACACCCCTAGAAGAAGCACCCAGATCTGTTGCAATTTGAGGTTGGTCGTGAAGAGCTTCAACATTAGGCTGACCTTGCCTAACTGCTCTTCTTATGGATATTTCTCCAGCCAATTCCTTCTTTATTAACTCCACTGTTGGGTCTTCTTTTGTATCAACAAGACCCATAGCAAGAAAGAAGTCATCCCCAACTTATCAATGGTAGGTACGATCCAAGGATGCACAACCTATAAAAAAACAAGAGGCATTTAAATCATATAATAATAATTTGCAGTTAGTTGGGTTACATGGGGCTCAGTTGATATGGATGTTAACACTGCCAACTTATACAATAGATGATCTAGCTGCCGCAACAGCTGATCTGTATGTCGAAATAAATTTATAATATGTTGCATCAGATTACCCATCTGTTGCATAATTTTCATAGATGGGTAATATGTTGAGTAGGGTTCATAGAACCAAAGAAACAAATGGTTAATCTTTTGTGAAATATGGATCATCTATCACAACAGATTACCCATCTATTGCACCAATTGCAATTGACGGGTAATTTGTTGCAACAAACGACCCATCTGTCGCAACAGATGGAATATCTATTTTAATATCTTTCTTTAAGGAAAATTATTTTAGTTAAAAGAATACATACTGCATCATCCGGAGGGTTAAAAAGATCAACCTCCTTAATATATTTTTTGCTGCTCTTTATTGCATCCAACCACCTAAGGATCCTTCGATGAGAAACCTTATCTGAGTAATCCTTAAACTGCTTTCGGAGAGGAGAAATGACTTCATATGACCAAGCCTAAAAAATGTAAACTGGAAGCAAGCAAAAAAATTCATAATAACTATAGTCAATATAAATTAATGAATGATCCTGCGCTTGAGAAGGCCATATACCATGATAATTGGGAAACAGAGAGGGCGGGCCTCAGATAGCTCAAGAAAGTATGCAAAGCAGCTATTCTTAAAATGTCCATCTATGCTTTTATTCTTCATAATACTCCTTAGTTCGTTAAAAGGTTTCCACAACTGACATTTAAGTACAACATCATGAAATGCTGTGTTAGGTCTATTCATCGGCATCACAACTCAAAACCCATCGATACTAATAATTTTGACAAAATCATGCTGGGATTTCGATATTATTTAATGCCCCATTGGTGAGAAGGAGTTATCACTTTCCTCAGCTTCATTTTGCCCTGACTGAGATTGTTCTGGAAGTTTCTCCGAATCTATCTGTACTCTAGCCTTTTTTGTTGGGTGGTCAGAAGTTGATCCATTTTCAGTTTCTTTTCTTTTGGGAGACATCTTTTAACTACAAACAATAGAAAAGCAAAAAATACATTGCATTTGATGTCTGCATAATTTTTTTAAAAAAGGTAAGATAAATTTCAATAAATTATTCTACGCCACATTACAAAAAATACTCCAACGGATAACCCATTAGTTGAAACAGATGGGGAATCTGTTTGAAAACCTATTTAATATCTACCAATAGATATTCCACCTGTTGAAATAGATGGACAAATTTCAATAAATTATTCTACGCCACATTAAAAAAAGTGCTCCAACAGATAACCCATTAGTTGGAACAGATGAGGAATTTGTTTGAAGACCTATTTAATATCTTCCAACAGATCTTCCACCCGTTGAAACAGATGGACCACCACCACCACCACCAATGCCACCAATACCAATACCAACACCAAGACCACCAATACCACCACCAAAAAACCACAAATATCGACACCACCACCAACAGCCACCACCAACACCACAAACACTATCC
Source organism: Capsicum annuum (assembly GCF_002878395.1). Lineage (NCBI taxonomy): Eukaryota > Viridiplantae > Streptophyta > Magnoliopsida > Solanales > Solanaceae > Capsicum > Capsicum annuum. Next base: position 247,104,009 of record NC_061111.1, on the reverse strand, counting down.
AACAATACCATGATAGTCATCAAAACACTCAGAGAAAAACTAGGGTTTTCTCAGGTGTTTCCTACTTTTTTAGCATCAAAACTTAAAATTGTTAACCCATTCTCGAAGATAATACAAAAAGTCTTCTTTTTCATCATTAACTAAAAACTCCTATTTTTTAGAAATAAAGAAAAAATATAGAACTCCTCTCAAACTCTGTTACCTGTGAAGACAGACAAAACAATGGATACAAGCGAAAATAAAGTAAAAAATAACAACTATATGTGGTCGTAAATGGGAAGAAAATCGACCTGTTTTGAAGGGTTGAACAATATGTTGAGTAATTGTTGTTTGTATTGTTGAGAGAGAGAGATAAGAGCGAGAACTTCATATTTGAAATGAAAAGTTTTTTGGGAAAATGGATGATTTGTATGGGTTGATTTGTAATTTTGGAAAAGAATAACAAGTTTTGAAATTGTTAATTTGGTCTGAATTGATCTTAATTAGTTTTAAATTTTTTAAAAGATATAGTTTTTAAAATATTAAGTTGATGAGAACTCATTTTAACTCAGAGTGATCGATCAACATCTCGGGTCGGGATGAACGCAATACCAACACCATGCAATTGCAAAAACGTAATTGGATTTGTAATTGACCTTGGAAGCTCATTCATTCATCCCTAGTTCCACCTAAATAAATTTAGGCACTATCACTATCTTAACATTTAGTTGATGAGAACTTATTTTATCTCAAAGTGATCGATCGATGACTCGGGTCGGGATGAATGCAATACCAACACCATGCAATTACAAAGACTCAATTGGATTTTTAGTTGAACCTGTGAGCTCATTCATTCATCCTTAGTTCCACCTAAATAAATTTAGGTACTATCAATATCTTAACATTTATTTGATGAGAACTTATTTCAACTCAGAGTAATCAATTGACGACTCAGGTTGGGATGAACGCAATACCAATACCATGTAATTGCAAAGACTCAGTTGGATTTGTAGTTAACCATGTGAGCTCATTCATTCATATCTAGTTCTATCTAAATCAATTTAGGTGCTATAACTATCTTAACATTGAGTTGATGAGAACTCATTTCAACTCAGAGTGATCGATCGATGACTCGGGTCGCGATGAGCACAATGCCAATACCATGCAATTGTCATGACTCAATTGGATTTGTAGTTGACCCTTTGAGCTCATTCATTCATCCCTAGTTCCACCTAAATAAATTTAGGTACTATCACCATCTTAACATTGAGTTGATGAGAACTCATTTCAACTCAAAGTGATTGATTGATGACTCAGGTCGGGATGAACGTAATACCAACACCATGCAATTGCAAAGACTTATTTGGATTTGTAGTTGACCCTGTGAGCTTATTCATCCATCCTTAGTTACACCTAAATCAATTTCGGTACTATCACTATCTTAACATTAAGTTGATGAGAACTCATTTCAACTCAGAGTGATCGATTGATGACTCGATTTCAGATGAACGCAATACTAATACCATGTAATTGCAAAGAATTAATTGGATTTGTAGTTGAACCTGTGAGCTCATTCATTCATCCCTAGTTCCACCTAAATCAATTTAGGAACTATCACTATCTTAACATTAAGTCGATGAGAACTCATTTCAACTCAGAGTGATCGATCGATGATTCGGGTCGGGATGAATGCAATACCAACACCATGCAATTATAATGACTCAATTGAATTTGTAGTTGACCCTGTGACCTTATTCATTTATCCCTAGTTTCACCTAAATCAATTGAAATAAAATCTGTTGCAACAAATGACTGAGCTATTGAAAATTTTCAAATAGATGACATATCTGATTTAATTATCAAATAGACATTTGCATCTGTTATGATAGATGACTGAGCTATTGGAAATTTTCAAACAACTATTTATATCTATTGTAACAGATATATCTGATTTAATTAATTATCTAATAGATATTTTCATCTGTTGTCACAGATGACTGAGTTGTTGAGATTTTTAAATAGATATTTATATATGTTATAACAGATGACTGAACTGTTTGAATTTCTAAAAAGCTGTTGCAACATATGGAATATCTTTTTGAAAATCTTTTTTTCTTTTAATTTTAAAGGAAACTTCTGTCCGAGTAGATAAAGTAGTATCTACTACTAAAGGCGGTAAAAAATATTTCCTGGATAACTCAAAAGTAAGTTCATTGAGCAGTCTTATCTTATTTTTTCAATGATACTAGTCTTCCTAGTGCCCCTCAAATTATTAATGAAATTAATGAATATTAATTAATGAATATTGAAAACCCCCACGTCTACGTACACAATACATCTATAGAAATTATCTCATCTCTCCTCCTTTAGCTGCAGCCCGAAATTTATTTTATTCAACTCTTATTTTTTAATTTCTCTCCTCTTTAGGGTTATCACAACCTTTTTTCTCTTTTTTCTCTTATCTTATCATAAAGATCCTTTTGGATCTAAACCGATCCATATCTTTTCTCGACTGAAATTGTTGTTTTGATTCCCTTTTTAACATTAAGGTATGGTTCATTATTGCTCTTTCATTATCTTCTTCTTCTTTGTAAGTTATTTACATCTATTTTTTTTATTTAATTACTATTGACCCATATCATATTTATTTAAAAAATTTGAAGGAACTTTTAAGTGTTGAATAAACGAACAGAGAATTTTTATTACAATATGCAAAAAAAGTCATCTGTTGGGAGAAGTTTAAAAGCCTTGTTGACAGTATTATTTTTGGTATGTATTTTGTTTGTTTCTTTATTGTTGGTGTTGTTATTGATGTTGTTGGTGGAGTTGGCATTGTAGAAACTTGTGGTGTGGTGTTGGAACCAAGGATTTGCTTCTTTGTTATTGATGATTTTGTTGGAACAAATATTGTTGTTTCTTTGTTGTTGATGTTTTTTATTTGTAGTTTATGCTGTTGTTGATATTGCAACAGATGGAGAAACTATTGGAAACCACCAGCAAGGCTGGTTTGATGTATTCCAATAGACTCCTCATCTATTACAACAGACTCCATATCTGATACAACAGACTCTACATCTATTGCAATAGATGGATAATGTTCTTTTTTGTGACATTAATTTTTTTCCTCTTTCTTGTAGATAAAAGGAGCTGAAAGTTGATCAACTTTTGTCCAACCATAACAAGAGGCTGCAGTAAAGATGAGTTCAGAGGAATAAGATGCATGCAGATGGAACCACTTCATATGTGGGAGGTATGTATTATTGATAATGTTATCATGGAAACACACATAAAGTACACTGATTTTATGAATGATGTTTTTACCGATTAGTCATAGATCATTCAAACAAGATATCTACAATTTTATAGTTAAATTTGGTAGGTCCGAACTGATAAGGCTGAAGGACCATGTATATAATTTTGATACCCTGTTAAGATTTAATGTCAGTTGTTGCTAATGTTTATTTGTCAAGCCCTATGATAGGATCTAGTTTTGGTGACATAGTAAAGAGATTCAATAGCAATTGGACTAGATTTTAGGGTGCATTGGACTTTAAAAAGGCCTTCAAAGCCTAGCACTGCATCTAACAATAACAAAAAACTAATATAGTTGTTGTCCTAGCCTAAATTTATATGGTTGGGTTGTTCGGGCTGATGATTATATGCCAGAAGGTGCGGTAGGAGAATGACCTCGAGGGAAAATGGGTGGTTTATGAAAGACTATCATCTGAGAGGTAATTGAAAAAGAGACATAGGGTAGTAAGGAACTTCAGGCAAATCTGGCTAATGAGATTATCTTAAAACATGAAAAATCTGAATCAAGTGCAAATATGAAAGTGTATTCGGTATTGTAAATCTGTCTGTTGTTTCTCTCAAAGAAAAATAATGAAGATGGACACTTTGCTAGGGAGCTGTAACTAGGTAGCGTGGTCGGGATTATCACCTAGATAGAAAATAGCAGAAGACCAAGAAAGCCGCCTTAAGGGAATCGAGGGTTGAAATGTTGTATAGTAAGTCTAGAAAATTTATGCCAACAACAACTGCAGTTAAAGTAAGGAAGCTAAGCAAAGGAGAAAATTTTTGAATTTTAAATTGCATCCCATGCCTTCTTATTTGTGGTTCCGATTAGGTCCACTGTTGTTGACCTGATCGGAACCACAAACGAGATTGAATTGCAAATTGAGTATCATTACTTCCTTAGAAATATGGTTATAATTGATTGTGTTTTCTTGCCTTAGCATGCGTTCAACATTCCTTGGAGAAGATCAGATGCTTGTTGTAGTATGTGAATCCCGATAATTTTCAAGCTTGCCTCCAGCTTGCTGATTCTACATTCAAGATGGTCGTTGTCTTTTTTGAAATTGGTATAGAGTTCTTGATCTCTTGTGAGCTCGATCGGGAACACTACCTTCAAAGTTGTGGCATTGAAGAAGGCCTTTTGAACACTTTCTTTAGAATCCTTAAAGGTTACATGGAGGGTCGTTGTGTTTGTTTTAGGTTATAATGTGTTGATTCATAGTCAAGATATGGTCCCAACCATTGAACAACTCACTTTTATCGAGCGTTGCTCAATGCAGCTTGGTCAACTAACCTTCAAGTAATTTGATAAATTAATAAGCAAGGATTTACATAACATTTGCTCTAAACCGACTCTACAAATCCTATCAAATGTTACGTAACTCCAGGATCATTACCCTATCAAAAAACTTTGCTCGAGTTGGTGAAAAAATCAAAAGAGCTTAATCCCTCAGCGGTTTTGCCGATTGCTCTTCTCCAATTATAGATGTCAAGATATCCGCCATGCAAAAGTCTACACCATCGCCAGAAATGCTTGCCAGGGCACAAGTCTTCAGAAGGTATCAACAGTAATCCCTCAATATCACTTGATATTGAGAGATTCCTAGTCATGCCTTCCCAAGACTTTTGCTACGGCAAGAATTTTTGCTGATGTTAAGATATCCGCCATGCAAAAGTCTACACAGTCAGTAGAAATGCTTTCCACAACAAAAGTCTTCAGAAGGTATGACTAGTAATCTTTCAATACCAAGGAAGTCTTGTAAGAAATTCTTCAAAAGAAATTCAAAAATAAGAAAGTTTTCAGCAATGACTACACAGGCTTTGTAGGGTAATAAGCCTAGAGTTACGTAACATTTGAAGGCTTTGTAGAGTCGGTTTAGAGAAAATGTTACGTAACTCCTTGCTTATTAATTTATCAAATCCCTTGAAGGTTGGTTGACCAAGATGCATTGAGAAGCGCTCAATAAAAGTGAGTTGTTCAATGGTTGGGACCACATCTTGACTGTGCATCAACATATTATGATCTAAAACAAACACAACAACCCTCTATGTATCCTTTAAGGGTTCTAAAGAAAGTGTTCTGAAGGCCTTCTTCAATGCCACAACTTTGAAGGTAGTGTTCTTGATTGAGCTCACAAGAGATTAGGAACTCTATACCAATTTTAAAGGCAACAATGACCAGCTTGAATGCAGAATCAACAAGTTGGAGGCAAGCTTGAAAATTATCGGGATTCACATATTACAACAAGCATCTGATCTTCTCCAAGGAATGTTGAAAGCTTCCTAAGGAAAGAAAACACAATCAATTATAACCATATTGCTAAGGAAGTAATCATACTCAATTTGCCTTTCAATCTCATTTGTGGTTCCGATCAGGTCAGCAACATGGACCTAATCGAAACCACAAATAAGAAGGCATGGGATGTAATTTAAAATTCAAAAATTGCCGCCTTCGCTTAGCTTCCTTACTTTAACTGCAGTTGTTTTTGGAGCAAGTTTTCTAGACTTACTGTACAACATTTCAACCCTCGATTTCCTTAAGGCAAATTTCTTGGTCTTCTGCTATTTTTTATCTAGGTGATAATTCCGACCACGCTACCTAGTCGTAGGTCCCTAGCAAAGTGTCCATCTATATTATTTTTCTTTGAGAGAAACAACAGACGGATTTACATTACCGGATACACTTTTATCTTTGCACTTGATTCAAATTTCTCATGTTTTAAGATAATTTCATCAGCCAGATTTGCTAGAAGTACCTTACTACCATATGTCTCCTCTTCATTTACCTCTCAGATGATATAGTATTTCATCAACTCCCCTTTCCCCCATAGGCATTCTCCTTTGGCTCCTTCTGGCGTGTAATCATCTTCTCGAATAACCCTTCTATATATATATATTTAGGTACAGGGAATTTCTATTAGTTTTCCGTTCTTGTTTGATGCAGTGCGAGGCTTCGAAGGCCTTCTCGGAGGCCCATGTGTACTTAAAGTTAAGTCCAATCGCTATTGGATCTCTACAATGACACCAAATATTGATCCCTTCTCAAAACTTGACACTTATAAACATGAGCAACAACCATCAGTAATTTGTAACAGGGTGTCTGCACCCTCAAACTTAACTGTACAATGCAAGATCTTGTTTGAGTGATCAGTGCCTAATCGGTTAAAAACTGTATTCACAAAAATATTGTACTTTGTGTGTGTTGTCCTGGTGAACTTATCAGTAATACATACCTAACTTCCACACATATGATAGTGGATCCATCTGCTCATACCTTATTCTTCCTAGCCCATCTATGGCTTAAATTGAATAAACAGATGATTAGCTAGTTACAACAAATGCCACATCTGTTTGTATTTTCAAGAAATTAGTGACTTCTATTACGATAGATGATCAACCTGTTGCAATATATGACGTATCTGTTGGAGAAATCAAATAGATATACATCTGTTGCAAAATGTTGTCAATATGTTGTAAGTTATCTAATAAAAGGAATATATTTTGCAATAGATTACCCATCTGTTAGATTTATTTTAAAGCAATTGTTTTTTCTTTCTGAGATACAATATAAATAGGTCCCTCTTTACAAATATGGATGATCCAGATTCATACAAAAAGATTCATATCGAGTCCTTGCGGGAACTTCAAAGGTTGTTTGATGAACTCTGGAGAGATTTGGCTGACTTCGGAGCAAGGCTGAGAAGGGCCTTGCTGCTGCGGGATGAAAAATGTCCGATTGACAATAATAATAATAGTAGTAATAATAATTAGGTAATTCTTTTTATTTTAGCATATGTATTTTCATCCTTTTGTATATCGAATCTACCCAAGGGATTAAAAAATTTATGTTTCATTTGGTGGTTGACTTTGAATTTTTAATTCTTATTTAGTATATAATTATCATTTTGTTTATTTCTTATTCTCAACATGTCGACGGTTGGTGGTAGGAATTGAGCAATTTCTATCAACAGAGGTTAATCTGATATGACAGATCACTCATATGTTGCACAGATGGTTATTACTAAAAAGAAGTTATTGTTGTTATTGAGAGGGTGAAAAGACATGACTTTTTGATTATTTAATATGAAAAATAGTTCGTAAATAAATAATAAGGAAATAAATGATAAACACAATTTATAACCATAAAAGAACGGTTATTTAATTTTAATAGCTGATCGCGACTTTTCACCATTTTTATTTTTGAATTTGTTTTTTAAAATTATGTATTATATAATGAAAAAAAGTCACAATATTGAATTAATTAACTTATATGATGATTGTTAAGAAAAAGGTGAAGAGTTGTGACTTTTTTTCTAAAAAAACCACATACATTCAACAGTGTTGCTGATGCATCAAATTCTCCATCTATTGCGACTGATGTATTAGCTGTTAGAATAAATAAAAAAAGCTATTAAAATAGATCGTCTCTTTGTTTCTATAGATGGTATATCTGTTGTAACTGATGGTTTATCAGATTCAACAGATATACAATCTGTTGCCAGAAAATAAAAAAGTTTATTATTTTATTAAAGAAATTGAAAAGGTATATTTTTTTAATTTATAAAATAAAAAAGTCAGCAAATTTGGATTAATGATGTGATGATAGTTTTTTTAGAAAAGGTAGATTATATGTTACACAGATATATTATCTGATGTAACAGGTTCTCTATTATTGCAGCAGATGATATATCTGTTGTCACAGATGAGTTATTTGATGCAATTGATATAAAATCCATTGTCACAACTCAATAAAAATGGTTCTTGGAAAGAACTAATTAATAATAATAATCTAAAAAGTCATGACTTATCACAATATTTTTAATTTAATTGAGTCATTACTTTTCACAGTAATAAAAAATGTAATTAATAAATGGAGGTGAACAATTAGATTATATGTTACAACAGATAGGTTATCTGATGCAACAAATTTTATATTTTTTGCAACAGATGATATATCTGTTGTTACAGATGAGTTATCTGATGTAACAAATATAGAATCTGTTGTTACAACTCAATAAAAATGATTTTTGGAAAGAACTAATTAATAATAATAATAATATGAAAAGTCATGACTTATCACAATATTTATTTTCTTAATTTAATAAAAAATATAATTAATGAATGGAGGTGAACAGTCGCGCCTTTTTGCCTCTCATTCAAATTCAATCCTTTATAAATAGGTCTCTCCTTACTCAAGCGTTCATTCAACTACACTCTATTTATTTATTGCATCTCGTCTTTCATATTACACCTGCACTTCCACCACTTTCTCTTTCCTGACTAAGGTAAGTTTTTTTCTTGCCAATTTGTAGTTTACGTTGTATTACATTCGGTTATTCTTAAGATCTTTACTTTTGATTTTAAGTTTTTTTGTCAATTCACATTTGTTCTAGATTATGGCTGTCCCAGTGTGAGACGTTGCTTTTCTGCAAGACGCCGTGAATGAACTTTGGAATCAATTTCGTGACCTACAATAGGAACTGGGAGGAGTTAGAGCAAGAATGCTCCGCAAGATATGCAAGCTGAGGAGGGCCTTGCTACTTCCGGCTGAAGATTGGCTGGCTAGCAATGATGATAATAATAATAAAAATAAGAATTAGATTATTATTTTTCTTTTATTATATTATATGTATTTTTATTTGTTTTTGTCTAATAAAAAAATTATGTTTGATCTTTTACGTTTTAATCCATATTTAATTTTCATTCTGTCTATTATCTTCTCAAACAAACATGTCGACGATTCGACATAAGAAGAAATAATTTAGATCTACCAGTAACAATAACAAGATTTATCTGTTGGGTTTGTGAAAGGGGCTGAAGTGTTGTTCAAAATAGATTACTCATATGTTGCAACAGATAAGAAGTCTGATGCAACTGATAATCAGTCTGATGCAACAGATAAATAGTCTGTTTTAACAGATGACTAGTTTGTTGCTTGCCTTTGATGTTTTAATTCGTACTCCCTCCGTCTCAAATTACCCGTCTCAAATTGAGATGCTACATTAATTAAGAAAAATAATTAATAACATGTCTAGTTTATCATAACCCACTGATCAGTTGGTGGGACAGTAGATGTATTTGAAATAATCATTGTTTGCTATTCAATCGAAATTTCATAAATGATGTTTCCATTTTAATTTGAAGAAAAAGTGATTAATGCAAAGGGTAAAACATGGATTTTTTTTAATCTTTTCTTGAAAAAGACAAGTAAAGTAAGAAATCAAATTAGGAAATTTGGGACGGGTAATTGGACGTAAGAAATAATTTTGAATCCAGAAGCAATAACAAGAGTTGAAACATATTAGTTATCTGTTGGGTTTTTGGTAGGGGCTGATTTGTGTTGTTCCAAACAGATTAATCATCTGTTGCAACAGATAATTAGTCTGGTACGATAAATAAATAGTTTGATGCAACAGATAATAAGTCTGATGCAACAGATAAATAGTCTGATGCAACAGATAAATATTTTGATGCAACAGATTACTCATCAGATGCACCAGATGATTGATCTGTTTAAATTGTGGGCACTTATGTTGGATTCATGATCGAGGTTCTATTTATTGTTGGAAAAACAGCAGTGTACCCAGATGACAAATACGAATAAAAATCATAATTTTACTTATCAAAGTCACCTATGAAGTAATGCCAAAGTATAAAGTGATGTAGTAAACAAAATTTGACCTAAGAAATTGCTCAGATAGCAGCAGTAGCGTTGTACAAACAATAACAACACCAAATGGTCGACAAGAAGAAGATAAAGATGATAATGAAGTAGAAGATGATGATAATGAAGCAGAAGATAATGAATAAATTAGCATAAACAATGAACAACAAAAATCGCTAAGAGAGAGAAAACAACAATGGATGAGAAGAGAGAGAGAGAAAGGCGTCTATTTCACTCTTCGTTTCCCGTTATTTTAGGCAAACATTGAGATCAAAGTGTAAATTTAAAAACTTGTGGGTTATTTTTAAATTTCATCAACTTTCTTAATCCATAATAAAGTAATTGTCACATCCACTCAATAATTAAGACTTGTGTCACCCACACTTCATTTTAAAAGTCTTTTGTCATCTACAGTCCAAAGCCCCTTGTTACAAGCTTACAATATTACCACATAATACTACTTTTATGTAAGAAATGTCATAAAATTTTTATATTTAACATTTAAAAATAAAAAAATACTTATATTTATAAATTTACCTCACATGATCTGGTTTTGTTGAAAGTGTATTTAACTAGAAATTACTTTTGAATTATTCAAATAAAAAATTAAACAATTAAAGTTGAAAGTGTATTTAACTAGAAATTACTTTAAATTATTCAAATATAAAATCATACAATTAAACTTATTTATGGTGTCTAACATTAAGAACATTTAAGTTATTTTAACAAGAAAAAAGTGATTAACAACACTTGTTACCGAACACTTCAACAACTTTTTTTCAGTTCCAACATTTCTATCGAAACACTTATCTACTTAATTTATAAGCACTTATTTTTAGCTTTTAAAAATTTAAGTTGAAACACTATTTTTTAATCCTATCTAAACAGACTCTAAATATCATCTAGGGCATTTGATTTGGGATCCTATTAAATGTTAATTACGGCCTATTTATTTTTGTTAAAACATTTTTCCAATTAGTAGGTAAAAGAAATGTGAATCATCTACGTTACTTCCTTCGTCTCATAGTTGAAAGACTTAGATTTTGCACACTTATAAGAAAAAGATAATTAGGAATGTGATTTGACTAGTACTATTCTTATTAATTCTTTAATCTCTATTTATTTATGCGCCTCTTAATTCTAGAATAGTTAATATTAATAGCAAAGTTGGAAAAGAATAATTGGGTTTGTTTGGAAAATCACTTGGTAATCAAAATTGGTGTAGTTACTTGGGTAGTAATTACTAGCCTAACAATTACGAAGATTTGTTTGTTTGCCACTGTGTAATTATAGTATAATTACAAGTATACTGTTTGGTTGCACAAGTCTAATTACATGGTTATATTTAATTGTTAAAACGGAAAAGGTACAAATATACCCCCGAATTTTGATAAATGGTACACATATGTCCTCCGCCATACTTTAGGTACAAATATATCCTTGCTGTTAATGATTTGATACATATATACCCTTCTTACTAGCAGAGTGCCAGTCTCACAATCCTAACCATCTACCAATTTTTATTTATTTTACCTCAAATATACCCACTACCCAACCCATTATTTGACCCGATTCCTTAGAATATTCAAGAGTCGGTCCCTTGCTCAACACAACAAATAGACGCGTCTCTCTCACTCTCTCCGTCTCTCTCACTCTCTCACAACAAATCCAAAATCCTAACAAAAATGTCTTTGATTTGTGGTTTTGATTCCTCGCGGCAAGATAAAGAATCAAGTTGAGATCTATGAGTGTTTCTTCTTCATCTACACCTGCAATTTAATTATTTTTTGTATTGATTTGTTGTTGTTCGAATCCAAAGTTTTATAAAATTATTTTTTTGTCCGATTTTAGGGGAGGACGGAGCTGGACAAAATTGACAAAAAATGTATTGTCTCCCAGGCATGGACATGAACCCTTCCATCCCAGATGCTCTTATTTATGTACTTTTAAAGTTGCCAAACATCAAATTTGTAATTGTGACATCGGGAGAAGATGGATGCATGGTGCTTTTAATGTATGTCAAGTGTCTTGTAAGCAAACAACTTATTGTGAAAGACGAATAAGAGGTGTATGTATTTGCTTTTCGCAGAAGATCTCGAGTATGAAGAAAGTGATGTCAGTGAATTGTTCAAGAAAATGAAGCAGAGCATTGATAGATTTATCATTCAATAGATGACTGAAGCATGGTCATAATGCTTACACTCACATAGAAATCCATGTACACAATTCATTTTGTTGTGTTGAGCAATGGACACGTATCTTGAATATTCTAAGGAATCGGGTCAAATATTGGGTCAGATAGTGGGCTTATTTGGAGTAAAAACAAATAAAAATTGGTAAATGATTAGGATTATGACACGTGGAACTCCGTTAGTGAGAAGGTATATATGTAGTCAATCATTAACGGAAGGAGTATATTTGTATCCAAAATATGATGGAGGACATATGTGTACCATTTATCAAAGTTGGGGGTATATTTGTACCTTTTTCGTTGTTAAAATAAAATTTAATTATCAAAATATTAAAAATTAATATTTGACATATAAGGACCTTTATAAATGATATTAAATTAGGTATTAAATATATATATATATATATATATATATATATTCTTTTGAAAATATATTAATTAATAAATATGTGTTTTTAATTTCAAACGAGCATTAATTACTCCTAGAATATGAAGAGCTTTTCAGACTAAGACCTACCAAATTAAAGCTCATCAAGTCTTCTTTTTAACGCTACCGGCCTTTCGTTAATTCGATTATGGAGTAGAAAGTTATGACTATTTTACTCAAAGGTGTCCGCGTTGGAAAGTTTTGTGATCACAACTGCGATCCGCAAAATATTTATATGTATCGCGGAAATTGCCTAAAACTTTCAAAAACTATCCTAAAGTGCGATCCGCAAAATATTTATATGTATCGCGGAAATTGCCTAAAACTTTCAAAAACTATCCTAAAGTGCAATCCAGGGCTCCAGTTATGTGAGTAACATTGCAGTTGTCACAATTCAAAATCTTGAGGTCATGATGGCACCTACCCTGACCCAGCTTTGGTAGGTAAGCCCAACACAACAAGATAGAATAAATAAAAAAAGATCAATAATGAAATAAAACTTAAGACTCTAGAATAGAGTCAAACCGAAGTCAATAACAGAATAATATTTGGACAATACAACTCGAACATCCCCAAGAAATAGTGTCATGAGTATGAGCAACTCTAAAGAATAAGAGTACACAAACGTTTGTCTCTAAAATAAGTAAAGACATTGATAAAAAGAGATAACGCCAGGAGAATGCTCTAAATGGGGAGCTTACCACAACTTCTATAATCTCAAAACTACACAATCACGACCCATGGATAGCGTTCGAACTATGATCTGCATCAAAAGAATATAAAAAGTAGCGGTGAATATGACCCACTTGTACTCAGTAGAAATCATAGGCCTACCAATCTAAGTAGACAATTAAATCAAGTAACATAAACTATGAGTGATGTAGTCAACCTACACATAGAAAAGTTCCACTCAGAATAGGCCTCATAATTATACAATATAAGGTTCAATCTCAATAATAATATATGTAAATAAACACCATGTAAATATGAGTCCATTCATACCCATATTGACATTTTTTTCAGGTCTAAAATCACTACAAAAATCAACTCCAAAAATAAAATGGTACACTTGAATTTTAATAGAAATCAATTTATCCATAGTTTAAGAAATTTGAAATTTCATTGAAAATCGAGTTTAAATCACGTTAGAAATCATCAAAATACTCATTTTTCACTTTACCAGGAAATTCCCAAAATCTCAAGTTTAAAATTTATGTTTGAAGATGCTTTTGGAATAATCTATGAGTAATGATTAAAAATAGATTTAGAAGCTTACCCAAATAAAAGATTATGAAAAAGCCTCTTAAATTCTCCCAAATTCGTGATTTCAAACCATGAAAATAAAATTTAAGGATGGAGATAGGGTTTTTATACTATTCAGGGATCCTTCACAGCGATTGTGAACCCTGAGGAGTGGTGAATTTACAATTCATTTGCGTCCTAAATTCGGTCACACTACTACAATTTAAAGGTATGAATGAGACAAATGTCTTACTTAAATGCACAAATTTCTACATTTTACAGGCACACAAGTGATGAGATAGAAAGATGTGGATTTGAGCTAAAAAGGGATCAAAAGGAGAGGAAAAGTGCACAACTGAAGACCCTGTACAAATCAGGATCAGTTATCGCAATCGCAATCTGAGGGTTGCGATCGCGGTCAATCAAGATGGGTCAGCCACCGTGATCGCTTGGATCTAATCGCGGTCGCGGTAGCCACGATTGCGGCAACACAGGAATAAGCACAACAACAGTATTGTAATTTTCAATAGATGACCCCAAATCCCTTAAAACTCTCAACCCTTTTAAAATTTTGGCATTCTTGGCTTTGGAGAACAATTAAATTTGAAGTTCAAACTACTAATTCGGGCAACAATTGTATTTGAATTTCTTGCTTTGAATTTGGTGAAATTGAAGAATGAATGTTTTGAATGAACCTTTTGGCATATTTTTTCCTCTTTACTTCATGAGTAACTAAATTTATTTGTCTTGGGATTATGTTGAACTAAGGTGCAATTGTGTGTGGGTTGTGATGTATTTGTGTAGATTCTAGCTTGTTGATGATGGGTTTCACTATTGCTTGGTTTAATTAGTTGGGATTTATGGGTGAAAACCGCAAATTTCAAAAATAAATTTGTGGGTGAAAACTCCAAACTCTTTAAAACTCTCATCATCCTTGAAAGAGGGATGTGCGTGAATTTTTGGAACCGATGACATCCTTAAAAGAGGGCTATGGGGGATAAAGCAATAGAGGACGATAGAAGATGTAGTTTGTTATATTTTTGCCATATTAGAAATAAGGGTAATTAAAGAGTTGGCTATGTTTATGTCTTGGGCATCTTCCTAGAAATAGAGATGCCTAATTGAGGTTTTGGGCGGCTTTCATTGACACACTCGTTAGGTACTCGAAAAGGTTAACGAGTGATATCCTTGAGGCTTTGTTGGAAAATTAGCCTCAAGGACTTTCAACGTAGCCTACCTTATCATCATTGACTAGAATTCTGCACTAAATCATCATGTTACTATGCGTAATTTTCCCTTAGGTAGTCATAATCCCAAGATATTTCTCATATTGAATTTTAAATCACAAGTGTTGCTTTAATTTAATGATTTGAGTTGATTGTATTCAGCCCTTGTTCCAAACCAAACCCCCCATTTTAAATCATATAGTTTACTTTGTATACAGTTTGGGTATCTTTTTAGTAATTGTTAACACCCATAGGTATAGAAATCTAATTTTGCTCCTCGTGGATTTGACCTCAACGTAAGTTTTGACAACGACCGTCCTCAACTAAATTGAACAACATAGGTGAGTGTTATCAAATGGGTGTATTGTCGAAGAGTGAAATTTAGCTTTCAGTTGTGCGGTGTTAATTTTTACTTAGTCTATACCCATAGTGGTGTTTATTTGTTTGGTTGTTGTTTTTGTTTCCACTTTAGGTGATTCCTATAGTGGTCACGGAACTATGAGTGACAATACAAGTATAGTGGGGTCCTTTGATGGCCCTCTTGATGATGAAGAGCATCTCAATAACGTTGGATGTTCAAGTGCCATCCGTGCCCCTTTTTCTCATGGGAACGATGTCTTTCATGTCACGAGATTCATGGTTCATATGCCACAAATGAAGGTACTTTTTGGGGGACAAGCATATGAGGACCCCAACTTGAATTTGAAGAACTTCATAGAAGTGTGTGCACCCTTTTGATATTGCACACATAACCTAAGAGTCTGCCTGGTTGCGTCTCTTCTCGTTCTCTCTAATGGAGAGGTGGTATTATAGTTTCGCTCTCTTTCAGCTGGATCTATTACTTCATGGGATGAACTTATCGTGGCCTTCCTTAACTGGTATTTCCCACCCTTCAAGATGCTCAAATTGCGTGATGATATCATCAACTTTAGGAAATTGAATGGAGATCCCTTGTAAGAAGTGTGGGAAAGATTTAGTAGAAAACTTATGCAATTTCCCAACCACGAGGTCCCAGAGAAAATGCTTCTCTAAATCTTCTACCCATCTCTTGATCCTCTCAACAAGACCATGGTAGACAATGCAGCGGGGGCTCTCTTGTGAAGTTGAATTATCAAGTGGGTAAAAATTTGCTTGAGGAATTTACCAAGAAAAATTAGATATGGCACGCCCAGGATGCCGAGGTACCAAAAGGATCCCCTACTACCTTCTTTGTTGATAAAGAGCAAAAAAAAGAGAAGAAAGAGGGGGGGGGGGGGGGGGGGGGGGGGGGGAGGTGGGAGAAAAACATGGCAAAAATTATGATGCAATTGGATCTTTTAACTAAGCATGTGATGGGGGCACCCTAAAAAGCGGTGAATGTTGTGGCCTCCAAGGCCTATGATGATGAAGAGGCCAAGAAGATTGATGAGGAGATTTGGTATTCGGAAAATTATTTGGGGGGTTTCCGCCTAGCCAATCAAAGGCAAGGTGAGAATCAAGGCTGGACGGATCCTAATCGTGAGAGATAGAGACCGTGGCTATGATCATTATATTCCTCCTCATGACTGGGCAAAGATCAAAGAAGGTAACCCTTTCGACCCTGACAAATAAAAAACTAAAGATGTATTGGCAAGAATTTTGATGAAAGTGGAGGGAACAGACAAAATGGTCCATGAATTGAAAGGAGATTTCTTGCAAATCAACCAAATAGTTGTATCCCACTCCGCTTCTATCAAATAATTATAAACATAGATTGGGAAAGTCTCCACTCAATTGAATGCTTGACCAAATGGGGGTCTTACTAGTGACAATATTGTGAATCCTAAAAAATGAAGCTCAAGTGTTGGCTATAGTAATTAAAAGTGGTAAGACCCTTGGTGATCATTTAGGAGAAGTTGAGGGAGAAAGTAAGGGTGAAAAAGTGTTATAGCCTACTATGATGAGTTTCAACAACGAATTTTGAAGCATGATCAACGGGGGGAACAAGTTGGTCATGACATCATTCTGTTCAAGGTTGCGTTGAACAAGGACATTTCCCCTCACTTGACTCTTCACAAGTTTGATACGATTGATGCTACCATTGACTCAAGTATAACTTACACTTCTCTCTATCCCTCATAATTTCCATACCCAGAATCTTCTTTACTGCTCCTAGATCCTTTATCTCGAACTCCTTGCTGAATTGGGTTTTGATTTTTATTATCTCTCTCATATCCTTTGCTGCAATCAACATATCATCAACATGCAAAAGAAAGTATACGAACGAACCATCACTTACCTCCTTGAATTAGACACAGCTATCATAACTACTCCTTCGAAACATATGAGAGGTCATAAAATAGTCAAACCTCTTATACCACTACCTGGGCAACTACTTTAAGCCATAAAGAGACTTTTTTAGCATGTATACATAGTCTTCCTTTCCTGAGACTACAAATCCCTCTGGTTGCTGCATATAGATATCCTCCTCAAGTGCTCCATGTAAGAATGCAGTTTTGACATCCAACTACTTAAGCTCAAGACTATGCATGGACACAATACCAAGCAACGCTCGAATCGAACTATGCTTTACAACTGGAGAAAATACATCTGTGAAGTCAATATCTGGAACATGACTGTAGCCTTTAGCAACTAGTCTTGCTTTGTACCTTGCATCTTCACCTTCCAATGTTTCTTGTTTTTTTAAATACCTTTCTTATCTTTAGGCAATTTCACCAGATCCCATGTACCATTCTTATAAAGTGATTCCATCTCTTCCTGCATAGCAATCATCCATCGGCCGGAATCATCACAACTAACTGTCTTTGAGTAAGAAGAAAGATCTTCACCGGAATCAATACCTTCTGCTGCACTTAATGCATAAGCAACCAAATCAGCTTCAACATACTTTTGAGGTGGTCTAATGTCTTTTCTAGGCCTATCTTTAGCAATAGAATATTGTGGCATCACTGGCGGTGAAGAAGAAAATAATACTTTTCTGTATCTCCGGGCTAGACTGAGAAGTAGGCACTGGCATAGACTTTGATCTGATCTATAATTCAACATGGGTGCTTGAATTTTGTTGATTCATGTCACTAAACTCATCTGGAGGCAAAGCACTAGATGCGGAGGGAGCTTGAAGCATGGCAGTTTCATCAAACACAACATCCCTGCTAATTATAACCTTTATGATTTCTGGACACCAAAGCTTATAACCCTTAACACCAGGCTTATAACCTATAAATAAGCACTTAACAGATCTAGGCTCCAACTTTTCATCATCAACATGAGAATACGCAGGACATCCAAATATCCTTAAATTAGAATAACTAGTAGGAGTACCAGACCATCCCTCTTGTGGAGTCTTTTTATCAATCGCAACTGATAGAGAGGAGGTAGAAACAATTGGATCACCCCCTCTTGTGGAGTGCTTTTATCAATCGCGACTGATAGAGAGGAGGTAGAAACAACTGTATCACCTATAATAGTAGATCCTTGCAGGACATACAAATTTGCAGACTTTCTCTATCCCTTCATCACATCGAGTGCACCTTTAGTAACCTTCAGGACTCCACCTTCACCAATGTACCTATAACCATTTGAATCAAGGGTACTCAAGGAAATAAGATTTCTCTTTAGATTTGGGACATACCACACATCACCAAGTGTCCTCACAAACCCATCAAACATCTTAGTTCTGACTGTTCCAATACCAGCTATCTTGCAAGGTATGTTATTTCCCATCAACTTAGCATCTTTAGAGACTGCTTCATATGTTATAAACCGATCTCTATTGTGATACATATGAAACATACAAGCTGAATCAAGAATCCAATCCTCATATATTTTGGAGTTACCATCAGAAAAAACCAAGAGTTTTCCATCACTACTGCCATCTTCAACAAAACTAGCTTTACCGGACTTCTCTAGTTGGTTTTCCTTCGGTTTTGGAGCTTCTCTTTTCTCTCTATTCTATAACTTCCAACACTCAAATTTGATATGACCCTTCTTCTTGCAGTAATTATAGGTTTTATTTCTATTTTTAGATTTTGATCTATTTCTATCATCACCCCTAGAGTTTCTTATTCTTTCCTTGAACAACGAGACCATCTTCTTGAGTCTCCGACCCATTCACAAAATACTTCATCTTCTCCTTAGAGAGCAACACATCATAGAATTCATCTATGGTAAGGGTACCATGACTATATAAAATCATATCCATAAAGGTCGAGTATGATGCAGGCAACAAACATAACTGAATCAACCATAAATATTTCTCATCGTACTTAACCTTTAGAGTCTCTAAATTAGAAATGATTTCTTTAAAGTAAGATAGATGATCTTCCAAAGACGCGCCCTTAGACAAATGATGAGAATAAAGTCGCTGTTTGAGATGTAACTTACTTTTTAGGCTCTTTGTCATGCATAAAGATTCCAGTTTCAACCACAACGCAGTGGCAGTGGTCTCCTTTAAAATATCCTATAGAATCTGATTTGATAAATGAAGGTGGATCTGAGATAGAACCTTTTGATCCTTATGCTGTTTGTGCTCGTTCGTCCATGATGAGGGCATCTTATCAAACCCTAATAGATCATCGTCCAAATCTATTTGTGCAAGCATATCCCGCATCTTAACCTTCCATAACAAAAATCTGGTGTTGCGATCTAACAGTGGAATATCATACTTCATGGTTGCCATCCTCGAGAAAATAATTAACCAAGCTTTGATACCAGTTATTTATGATTAGGTCAGAATAAGCAAACCACAAGTAAAATAAGTAAAATAAAACAAGAACAACACACAGATTTATGTGAAAACCCTTGCACGAAAAACCACAGGCAGAGGCAAAAGAGGTTTCACTATAATGGAGAGAGAGTACAATGTGGAGAAGGCTGAATTTTCTGAATAATAAAATAACCCACTAAATTGAACTTATATATTACATGCGTACAAATAGGTCCTAGGCCCAAGAACATAAAGGTCCATCAACAAAATTCGGGTCACAACTCTAACATGGCTTATAGCCTTCTCCTTCAACTCCTTCCACCTTGTCTTTGATATCATCTCTAAACTTTGCTAGCTTCTCCATTTCCTTCCTCACATTTTCAATTTTTGATGAGAAACGAATGATATTTTCAGCCTTCGTATAGATGCATTTAGATACAAACTTCCCCACCTCAACAATAAAGCCACCTACAACATTGAAAAGTATATCCATTGAACAATTCTTGAGATAAAGAAGAACAAAATGTTTCTGAATCAGAATGCTAATGAGGCTCTCAAATATTATCAAGTGAAGCTAAACTGACTGCTGCCTCTTTGTTTAACAGTTTTAAGGCAATACTTAAGGGAAATTGTTAATCGATTTTATATTGTCGTGGTGGAGCCTCTTCAATCTTGCTCAGATGGGAGAAGAATGATTCCATTTATTATAAGAACAACTTTAGACAAACTTAAAAATGTTCGTTGATCCATCTACTTTTAACCAGCTTTAGGCATAATAAGTTAACCTGTGATGAAGTTATAAGATAAATACATTACACAGTAACACTATATTTTACTGATCCATTTTCCTTCTTTATTAAAGAAGAATTCCAGGAAAATCTTTGTTATGTTTTTAATCAGTTATTGTGGAGCCTCTTCATTCTTGTGCAGATGGAAAAGATTGATCCTTTGATTTTAATATGAGTACTTTGGACAACCTTACTTTTACTTACTATTTAATTGACAAAGCAAAACATATAGGAAGGAAAAGATGAAAAGGATTGCTGCCAGCAAGATAGTTTCAGATTATATAAATGATAACTTTTGCAATTCCTTTATTCTTAAGAAATGAGTGAAGCAAGGGCTTTCCCTATTTTATATATGTCTTCCATTGCGGATATGCTTGAATTTTTATATAGATTATGTCATTATGTGTGTCTTCAGTACAACACAAACTGTACATGTCACGACCCAAATCGGGGCGTGGCTGTGACGGGCATCCCAAGCCAACCATGGCCCGAGATGACCCCTAACCTTACCTCAAGAGCAATTAATAATAATAATCAGTGGAAGCCAGTTGATTGTAATAAGAGAAAAATATAAATAAAAGAAGGTTTGAGAGTCAAAACAAAAAAATACTATCCCAATACTTTCCACAAAAGCCTCTAATCCAATGAATATCAACTAAGTTAGGACATGCCCCCGACAATAACAAAAGAAATTCAAAAGTGATAATCTAATTAATGAAAACTAAGAGAGAGTCCATCCTTCCGAAAGATGAAGGTTTCACCACTTCACAGCTGATCAACATGAGTACCAAACAACCTAACGCTGCACAGGGTCATAAGAAAAGCCCTTGTAACCTACATCATGAAATGATGTAGTGTCTGGGAATGGTCGTACAACGAGTACTGACATGCAAACCCAAAGGAAGGGATAAAAGATGTGTAGTTATCAAAATCAGTCATAAATCACATACACAACAATCATATATATATATATATAATGCCGAGATAGGGAAAGGGACATGTAGCATGACTGTTTGAATACTTAAGCTTGAACTGTGCAGCTCGTACCAACCTAAAGACACCCACGGGTTATATGTGTCCGGCACCCCTCGCCAGAAGGGCCGCAGTCCATGTTAGCTGCATGTACTGAGGAAATGGATAAAGTCAGCAAGGCGATAGCCATCCAAAACATACTGTGTATCCAGACGCAGTGGTCATAGAGCCCCAACGTCGGCAAACGTGGTTTCTAGTGTTGATCCCCCAGGAATACACCTTCTCGATGAGCTACACAATTCCTTTTAAGCCCAAATTAAAATAGTTTGCACATAATATCAATAATGGAGTCTTTTATTAAGGCATTTTCAAATCGATGTTGTCATACCAATAGACTTGCAAGTTATTCTAATTATGCCAAACCATAACCATTTAACCAATTAGATTCCAAATTTTGATTTAAAATCCAAAACCATATCCCCCATGGGCATTCAAAAACCTCTTTACCTTTTACGGTTTAATGTCATACAATAATTTAAAAGATAAGTTAAATTATGTAGAATCCTTGTTCAATGCCAAAATCATGATAGGAGTTGAGGCTCATGTTATTAACATCATACCAAATCCATAAACATTGTGAAAAACTAAATTGCCAGTTCCACCATTCAATAAGATACAAATTTAGTTTGCAATCCACCATTCAAACCATGAATAAATCATTTAAAATGAGGAAAAACAATGCAAGTGTTTAACAATCAAAACCCTCAACCCTAGTTTAATCAATCATTCAAAAACACATAAATTATCGAATAATTTGATGCAATAATATAAGAATTAAAATAGGGAGTGTCCAACATGCCTGGAAATTGGGAGAATTTTTAGAGAACTTGGAATTGAGAGTATGGGGAATTTGATTTTTTAGAAAAACCTTGTGTTTCTTGACTTGGGAGTTGGAGAGGAGAATAACAAGGTCAAATATTGATAAGTGATGGCTTATTAGGTTTAACAGGTGTTTTATGTCGTTTAATAAGGAAAAAGGACCAAAAATCCCATGCCCCAAATTAAAAAAAATGAAGTTGCACGATTTTTGACTAACAATGTGGCACTCTACTATTGTGGATCCTAGCCAGCATGCCACACCGCTATCACAGAGGCTAGGCAGTGTGCCACGATCTTATCATAGAGGCTCATTGGTTCGAGGTTCCAAAATGAACCCAAATGCTTTCCAAAAATTCTGAAACTCTCCCAAAATATCTCGTTAACATCCCTTATCATGATTTAAGTCAAAAATTACCATTTAGTGTAAGGGAGGGTCCAAAATAATTTAGTCATAAATTTAAGGGGTCTTACATTATCCCTCCCTCCCTTTGATCATTTGTCCCTGAATGAGAAGTTAGGACATTCATAGCAAGATAATAGAAAGGTTTCAGTGGAATTCAAGGACAAAATCAAAATGCTACAAGAGGGAAAATAAAACACATACCTTAAGCACTTTCTTCAAACATTGGGAACAAGAATGAGTACTTGGCTTTCTGTAGCGCCCCTAAAACAGGTCCCGAGGTGTCCCACGGGTCTTAGGGTCACAAGTGATCCCAAGCTAACCCTTCTACTGGCATACTAACAAGCAACTGAATAAATTACATAAATCTGAAAAAAAATCAGCGGAAACACAAAACTTTTCTGAACTTGATCAATACAAATCTGAATTTACAAGATTACAACTCTGCTTTGGCAAACAAAACTAAACTTAAGTTCATTAACATTACTGACTGTCTATGAAGCCTCTACTGACTATAGGTAGCCGGGTCATGACTCCCAAATATTCCAACTCAATATGACTGAATAAAGAAAATACAATACTTCTCAAACTATATGACTGACTCAATCCCTTGAATCAAAAGGACTCATCACCTGCTGACTGAAAGCTGCGAATTTACTGAATATGGTATATGTGCTACAACTTGTACCTACATTATGAGACAATGTAGCACATAGACATATATGTGGATGAACACTTCGGGGATATACTAAGTATATGGGGGTGTATGCGTTTATATAAAAAATATCATTACTCTTTATAAAATCATGCATGCTGACATAAATGACTCACATAGCTTGAATAAAAATCTGAAATATAAATCATGAATAATGAAACATGTAGTATAAATCTCGTGAGTTATTTCACTTGCTTCTAAAATCTGTATTCTACTCTCATTCTCACAACTAGTAAGCTAGATCAAATCTAAAACTCATTCTGCAGAGTAAACTCTTTATCTCAATACTTTAAATCCATAAAATTGTTTCAAGAGCGGGGGACATCTTTGGGAGGTTCCTCTAACTGATATAAACCATGTGAGCTATATGGAGTCCAACATTTTGTCCTCTTAAGTAAGAAACCTCACGTTGAGGAGAGGCGTCATACTCTTTCCAGGGAGTATAACCTCAACTCAGTGATCACTATCTCGACCTCAGGCCTATAAATCTCAATCCTACGGTGGCACGTAGTTTTGGGGTATAAGACCTTGGAATCATACCCAACTCGGTGATAAATACTACTCCCATACTCATCTCAGAACCTTTAGGAAATACAACTTTAAATGACACAAGGGTCTATAATGAAGACCAAATCATGTTTCTCTTTACTTTAAATCATAATCAATGTGGATTCCTATCTTAGCTTAGACCCAAAAATGTTGAATCTTTATCTAAAAATCTGAAAATAGCTTAGCTATGGGGTACTTATGACCTAAACAATCTTGACAAATAATCTTTAAAGGGGGTCTATTGACCCAAACAACAATCTCAAGTAAGACATCTCAAAATTCATGCTTGGTAATGCAATTACTCATAAAGTACCTTAAAATATTTAAATTTCATCAATAGGCATAGAAATATATATATATATATATATATATATATATATATATATATATATATATATATATATATATATATATAAAATCATGTAATTCGACTTTGAATTCATGGGAAATATCTAAATCTTGCAATTGATGATAATGGGTGTAAACCCTAACTGAATTTCATGAAAAATCTCATAAATTGCAGAATTTTGTAATTTAAAATAAGTCTTTGGATACAAGGGTGAAAGACTTACCCTTGTTCAAACCCCACATACCTTAGATTGATAAACTTGGATGAACAACTTGCTTTTGAGATGTTATTAGAACTCTTGAATGAGGGTTCTTGGAATTCTTGCACTAAGAACTTAGAATCTTGACTCAATTTGGAGAATTGATGGAGAAATCTTAAGTTTCTTGGAGGAGAAGTTTGATTAACTAGGGTTTTTGGTTGAGGGATTTTGAGAAAAGTGGTATATGATGCTTGTAATGACCTTGAATCAGGTGTTTGGATGATTCAAGAAGCTTGGAAAAAGTCCAAATACCCTTTTTAACTTCTGAACAAAATTGGAAAAATATAATTGGGAGCCCAATTTTATTGGCCACCGCGATGCGCCACTATCGTAGTGGCTCACTGAAAATTGACGAATGGGAATCTGGGGGTCACCGCGATACGGAGCCATCGCATTGTCCCACTAGTTGGGACCTGGAATTTCAGCGCAACGCGCCATAATCGCGCTAGGCTACTGGAAATTGACTATTAGGAATTGGGATCCTCTGTGTTGCGCCACCATCGCGGAGTCCTACTGGAATTTGAAAATTATTAAAAAAAGCCTCTCCGCGATGCGCTAAACACCATAATGATGGTGTTTTATGACTACAACTTAAATTACCCATAACTTCTTGCCCGGTTATCGGATTTAGGTGAATCTTATATCGCTGGAAAGCTAATTCAATTTTCCACACGATAAAAAGTCAAAATTAGGAAAATTCTATATTATTTAAACATTACCCACTTTAAAATTTGGTGGGTTTTGAGATGAAAAATTTCATGTGTATAAAGAGTACACATGTTTAAAGTAGACCCTTGTAGAATCGAACACCAATCTTTGGATGAATCAAAGGATCTTAGCTCTACTTAACTCTAAGTGACTCCTATGAAAATTCTTAACCTCAAGAGCACTTTAAAAATTAGGGTAAATATCATGAAACTTATATTCATATAGGAATCACTTGGATTATAGATTATGCACGTAAGAACGATGGTTCATAGACTAGCACAAAAAATGCAGGGTATTACATTATCTCCCCTGGGAACATTCGTCCTCAAATATGGCTAATTATGCTGAAAATACTGAGGAATATGAGGCTATAAGCTATCATGTTGAACTGAAATAAACTGAATGGCTGAATCTTAAACATGATAAGATACTGAACTGATATGTGAGTGCATGAACTCTCATAAAAAATAGCTATATGGCTGAGATAGAAACGAGAGTGCCAACTTATGAGTAACCATTACTTTATGATGTATCTGATCTCGTGAGAAAAGATGAGAGGTTTATAACATGAAAACTCAGGGTATTACAATATCCCTCTCTTGGGATCGTTTGTCCCCGAATGATACTGATTTGGTTGAAATACTAGGAAAAGACTGAGATAATACATAGGATACTTACGAACTGAATCATGACTTGATATCTGATACTGAAACTAATGCATGAACTGAGCTGAATTTCGCAATTTACTTGGATGCAAACAAACTATCTCTTGAGATGGCCATTCTTACAAAATTTTAGGTAGTGAGACTAAACTAAATCGAAAGATAGAAAAACTATAGAGATTTGTATGTCTAACTGTTAACCAGATTTCTGGGTGCACGAATGAATCATGCTGAATGCTCACACCCAAATAGGGAATTTCTTCAACACTTTTCCAAGAAATTCTAGTGATATTAGGGATCAAAGAATTTTGGGCATGATCTGAACACGACATCTGACAATGGAATCACAACATTGACACAACTCTATAGCTTGGAACATAGACATATAGATTATAAGCTAGGATAGAATTTCTAGTGCAACTTCTTACTTTTAAGCTTAACAATTCTTCTCGAATACTCCCTCACTATACTATTCCTCTGAAATACCATACTCACTTGATTCAACTTCTGATTCTCATATGGGCATTGATAAACCTATCTACCAAGGCCTAAACTTAACTAAGTCCTCTCACCCAGGTCAGGCATAACTCAAAATCATGGGGTACTACATATAACACCATAACTAAACTGGACTACCAACGCGATATGCAACGCGTCGCGTTGCTCCCTACCAACAAAATACACGACGCTCCGCGACCATATTGCATTGTCTCACTATTTTTACCATCGAAATAGGTCTCAAACCTGACCCAAAAAATTTGAAAATTACACGAGATGTGCTATTGACAACCCCGATCATGAATTTACTTACAAATTTACATTCCAAGGTTGGGAGGATTAGAAACTAAGGCGCACCACATTCATCCACTTATACACCAACATGACATTCAATCCTATTGCTATAACCATATATGAACGTCTAAACAACCACCCATAATAGTATACTAATCGTATTCTCTAAACCTCTTTCACAACAACTCCCACACACTACCCCAGGAATATACATAACCAAGTTTCAACTAACCACAACATATATCAAAGACTTGGCCTCAATATTGCTTCATACATATGGCCTTAGCTAGAAAAATCATACAATGATATTTCATCAACAAGAAATACTTACTCATCACCACTATCATTACATAAAGAAAGTCACTAAAAGGTTAGAACATGAGACCTTGAAGCATTGAAGGATACTATACGAAAATTAACGCTTAGCTGAAGCCTAAAGATAGAGAATCCACATCATAGATTCATCAAAGTGATCTGAATTAAGGGCATACATAGCTATAAGCTGAATCTCTCCAATTATTAGGGGTATAGCAGGAGTTATGAGAACTGATAATACTATAAAGCATGAGTATGTATCGAAATAACTTTAGTAAACTGCTGAAATAAGAATAGATTGAGCATCATTCTTTCTCACGACTATTCCACAACTTACTAGCACATCTACTAGAATCTGAAAGCTTGACTCAGTTACTCATTCTATCATCTCCCTTTTAGATTTAAGCCATCACTCTAAGTCTATGAACCACTATATACACTCTAGTCTAAACTGAAATCACTTTACTTTAGAGTCTGGGATATGAAAATACACATGAAAAATAGAACTTAGCCCAAATGACTACACCTGAAAGCATAAAATCAACTTCTAATACTACCTTCTGAGTTACACCCTATCTTTCTATAGCCCCAGTTGTCATCATATAATACTTGAATTCTTACTAACTTTGAATCTGCATGAGCATCCCCATAGTCAGAGTGAACACCATCTAGTGCTTCAACTCTTATTTCTATTGGCTGAATGTTCAAACTTTCAAACTTTGATTTCTAATCCTTAACATAGATACTTCAAAACCTTTGACAGACCATACTACTTCTGTCATAGCCTACCAATATGACACCTGCAAACTTATATTTCTAAACCATGAGAATCAAAATCATATTTAAAAAAGATCAACATCTTTAATCATAATCATAACTCCTTAACTTAGCAATCAAGAACATCATTCATTATCTAACTAGTCTTTATCCAACTAGCATATCCATAATACTACTAACTACACCACATGCAATGATCCTCGAAACTAATGCATCCCAATAGCACCTTGGGCATACTTCTACATCATACATACAACACAGACTCGATTACGAATCAAATAAACTGAAACTCTTGTATACACTGTTCAATCCTACTAGATCACTTCCATACAAATAACATTCACAACACATCAATCATTATACCCACTTCGATCACCATTTATTATTCAAACTTAGTGTCAAGTTCTAGCTATGATGATGAAACACAACTTCACCCAATATTCTTACATGCCACACATCTGAAAACATTAGTCCGCTAAAACTTCATAACAGTAAGGATCAATCACAATTCTATGATCTATCTTATTTAAATTCATTAACACAACCTCCTCCTACACATCATTACTATCTACCTCTTTTTTATAGCTAAACTTAGTTCATATCCTTGTAAGTTTCAACTAAACTCTCTCTTGCAATCTCAGGGACACCTAAATTAATAACACTCATCCATCAAGTACCTTCATCGATAACCTGTACTTTTCTTGCTCCACAAACACCGTCAAGAACTCTTTTCATACTTCAAGGAAACAATAATTCACCTTAACTAATAACTCCTTCTCTACCTTCTACTAAACTAACACACAAGGACATATCACTTTATTACTAACTCAATCTTATGTAAAAAAATTCGGCTATACATAAAACCAATAAATCGCCCTTATTACTTTCCTTGTCACTACACCTCTAAACCCACAGTTCCAACCAACACAAGAACAACAAGATGAACAAAAAGTTTCTAGTGAATCGAAATAGGCCTCACACGGCTTCACTAGACTTTGATTTTATGTTTTGAATAAGAAAATGAGATAAATAACAAAGCAATTTTACTAGCAAATCTAAAGAGCCTCACACGGCTTCACTAGACTTTTAGTTTCAACAACACAATGATAACAAGATTACAAGAGATAAAAACTTGACACGTAATATTCAATGATCTAATAATACACATCTTACCCTGTCTTAATTGAACGGCTCATAAGAACGCGGACATAACTTTAAACTTGAGGGACTTATAACACACTAGAAGGCTCCTCTCAAGCCGCTTTGTGAGACTTCTGAAACTTCTTGCTACAAAGTCTGAGAGCATTATCAGGGGAGAAAATTGGAACTTACCGATCATGTTACCTCAAGAATGGTACATAGATAGAGAAGTATAGATTATCATTATGGAATCTGAGGAGAAATCTAAAAGCACATTTGACTTCGACTAAGTGCACAATTTTTATGAACATGAATAAAGCTCTTCAAACTTTGGAATTTAAAAGCACTAATGGGATACTTTCTGTAACGCCCTGGAAAGCGGGTTGTGGAGCGTCACACAGTGCTTGAGGCTATAAGTAGTCCCAAGCTAACCCTTTGAGCCATTTTCATTAAGTTCAACATAAATCAATGGGGTTTCCATAAATAACCCTCAAATATCAATAGAGTAATCATCATCTAAGAATAAAAGAATTTCAGAAAGATAACAATATACGACTTATTAGTCAACTCCCAATATCTATACTAGTCTGACAAGCCTCTAAGAAAATCAATAAAACCAGCGAGCCATTGAGACATGCCCCAAATGACTTATACTTAGTTATCAAATGTAAACGATTCTGTGAAACCAACATCAGACATCACGTTTTCGGAACACGAAGACTCACCACAATAGAGGATGTAGAACAATGTACTTAAAGAATTACTGTCAAACCTGGAACTGAGCACCTGAATCTATATTCTGAGAAAATGCATCCCACATCTGAAGATGTGGGTCAGTACCATGGAAAGAAACCGAGCATATGGGGGTGTATGCAGTTGTATAAATATCATCATCATAAATATTTATAAGAAATATGTAGGATGTATGAAAGACTCACATAGCCCGAAGAAAATCAT
>NC_061111.1:247070345-247073940 GCF_002878395.1 Capsicum annuum | reverse complement strand
CATGCAGTTGTATAAATATCATCATCATAAATATTTATAAGAAATATGTAGGATGTATGAAAGACTCACATAGCCCGAAGAAAATCATCATAATCATGAGAGGATGAAATAAGTACAATAACACATGTGAGTCATCATATAATTTGACAATCACTTTCAGTTCATCAAGAATATCATTTCTCATAATGTAAATATTATTTAAATCTGTCGAAAGAATAACTTTCACAATTCCACTTTTAAATCACTTCACCATTCACCATAGACACAAGGAAACACACACACACTTGGAGATCCTATAACCGATATAAACCATATGAGCTACATGGAGTCCAACGTACAACCCACGTTGGGGAGAGCCATCGTATCCTTTCCATCGGAGTAGGACTATCGATATCAAATCCACACAAACTAGTGATTACTATATAAATCAGCCTCAGGCTCACTCCTACGGAGGCAAATAGTTCTAGGGAAGTAAGGTCGCTTTATACCTCCTACTCGGTGCTAAAGATTTCTCCCGGACTTAGCTCAGATCATTTCAAAGACAATCCACAACAAAATAATTTCAGTAATACATAAATATACATCGGGAGTCATCATGCTTCCCATCTATCAAATTCAACCACGTTGTGGATTTTTTTCACACTCGAGTTCAAAACAACTCCATTAAGACCAAAAGGTCAAATCATTCAAAATAGCTTAAATATTCAACATCAACGTGCTTATAATGCACACTTTCTCAAAAAAACATAATTTCCAATGGGGATTCACGACCCAAATATCAAAATCATGATAAATATCATTCAAGATCATGCTTTATATCTCCACACATGTAAATTTATCTTTCAAAATCATAAACATCAAGATTTCATAATCATCATCATAAGATATAGGTTCATGCTTCAAATTCATAAAAATCAAATAAAAATCATGCCTTTGTAAAGAAAATTACTTTTGGGCACAAGAACGAAAGAGAGTTCTTGTTGAAAAGCCCCACATACCTTGAATGATGAACTTTGGATTGATACTCATTTTTGAGATGTTAATCATGCCTTTGAATGATGGTTCTTGGAGTTCTTGAACTAGAAACTTGGAATCTTGAATAAATTTGCAGAATTAATGGTGAACTTTGGAGGTTCTTGAAATTGGATGTAGGAGCTTAGGATTTTCTTTTTGAGGGAATTTGATGAAATATAACATATAATGCTTCTAATAGGCTTTAATATAGGGTTTGGACGGATTTTGGGTGAGAGGGAATGACCAAAACACCCCTAAAAATAAAAAAAATTCTCGAATCTGTCCTTTGGTGGACTGTTTTGATAGTCTGAAGTGGATCAACCATAACGTTTTACTCCGATTTCCAAATTAGATGAAACCAGCTTCATTAGAAAGAGTACTCTCATATATTTCCGTAGATATATAGTATCTCACCCAGATCATTGTGTACGAGGAGTTATGATCATTTGAAGTTGACCCAAAAATTTGCTTTTGGTAGGCTGAAGTAGATCGACCATAACTTTTTGCTTCGATAGACAAATTGGATGAAACCAATTTCATTGGAAAGAAGACTCGTAGAGCTTTCTGTTGATATATAGTAGATAACGCAGATCATTATTTACAAGGAGTTATGATCATTTAAAGTTGGAGTAAAAATACGCCAGATCTCAGTACTTTTTCCGGCATGGTTTACTGTTCACTACTATTCACGGTTCGATCGGAATGTTCATAACTCGTCGCTTGGGTGTCCATTTTAGATGATCCACATATCGTTCGAAAGCTTATTCGATACTCTACACAATGGTGGGTCATAATATAAGGCATCTTGTAGGGAAAATTTATAATTAATTCTAGAAGATAGAACCCAACATATTTACGCACAAAATTTCAACGAAAAATTTCCCAGGGTATTACACTTTCTAGTCTTCTTAAAATTCCATAACTATTTGAGGAGATTGTCTGAGAAATCTTTATTAGTAAAGACTTAAGCTTGACTATTTCTGATACCTTGAAAATAAGGTAGAGATGGCCTGAATAGAGTAAGATGAAAATCTGTATAAGTTTCATAGAGAACCTTTCTATAGAATGATTTGAGACTTGAAAGAATGGAAATATTTACTAACTGCTTCATAGGCTCTCGAAGCAAATTACAAATGTCTCCGTACCATTCCGCAAGACTCTACTAGACATAGCTTCACAGCCACCCTAAGACACATAAAACCTGGCTCTGATAGCAAGTTTGTAATGCCTCAAAAATGGGTCCCTAAAAGTCACACGGTTCTTAGGGCCACAAGTGATCCCATGCTAACCCTTCTACTGGCATACTTACAAGCAACTAAAAAAATTACATAAATTTGAAAAAATCAAAAAACTATAAAACCTTTCTGAACTTGATCAATACAAATCTGAATTTACAAGATTACAACTCTGCTTTTGAAAACAAAACTAAAATTAAGTTCATTAACACTGCTGACTGTCTATGAAGCCTCTACTAGTACTGACAATAGGTATCCGGGTCATGAATCCCAACTATCCCAACTCAATATGACTGAATAAAGAAAATACAATACTTCTCGAACTGTATGACTGACTCAAGCCCTTGAATCAAAAGGACTCATCACCTACTGACTAAAAGCTCCTAATTGATTAAATATGGTATATGGGCTACAACTTGTACCTACATTATGAGACAATGTAGCACATAGACATATATGTGGATTAGTACTTTGAGGATGCACTGAGTAAATGGGGGTGTATGCATTTACATAAACAATATCATTACTCTTTATAAAATCATGCATGCTAACATAAATGACTCACATAGTTTGAATAAAAATCTGAAATATAAATCATGAATAATGAAACATGTAGTACAAATCTCGTGAGTCATTTCACTTTCTTCTAAAATTTGTATTCTCCTCTTATTCTCACAACTTGTAAGCTAGATGAAATTTGAAACTCATTCTGTAGAGTAAACTCTTTATCTCAATACTTTAAATCCATAAAACTATTTCAAGAGTGGGGGACATCTTTGGGAGGTTCTTATAACCGACATAAACCATGTGAGCTACATGGAGTCCAATGTTTTATCCTCCTACGAAATAAGCCTCACATTGGGGAGAGGCATCATACTCTTTCCAGGGAGTATAACCTCAACTCAATGATCACTATCTTAGCCTCAGTCCCATAAATCTCAATTCTATGGTGGCACGTAGTTCTGGGGTATGAGACCTTGGAATCATACCCAACTCGGTGCTAAATTCTACTCTCATACTCAGTTTAGAACCTTTAGGAAATCCACCTTTAAATAACTCAAGGGTCTACAATGAAGACCAAAACATGTTTCTCTTTACTTTAAATCATAATCAATGTGGATTCCTATCTTAGCTTAGACCCAAAAAGGTAGGATCTTTATCTAAAAATCTGAAAATAGCTTAGATATGGGGTACTTATGACCCAAATAATCTTGATCAACAATATTTAAAGGGGTCCTATTGACCCAAACAACAATCTCAAGTCAGACATCTCAAAATTCATGCCTGGTAATCCAATTACTCATAAATTACCTTAAAATCTATAAATTTCATCAATAGGCATAGAA
>NC_061111.1:247051501-247067345 GCF_002878395.1 Capsicum annuum | reverse complement strand
TATATATATATATATATATATATATATAAAATCATGTAATTCGACTTTGAATTCATGGGAAATATCTAAATCTTGCAATTGATGATAATGGGTGTAAACCCTAACTGAATTTCATGGAAAATCACATAAATTTCAAAATTTTGTAATTTAAAATAAGCCTTTGGGCACAAGGGTGAAAGGGTTACCCTTATTCAAACCCCACATACCTTAGATTGATAAACTTGGATGAATGTTATTGGAACTCTTGAATGGGGGTTCTAGGAATTCTTGCACTAAGAACTTGGAATCTTGACTCAGTTTGGAGTATTGATGGGGAAATCTTAAGTTTCTTGGAGGAGAAGTTTGATGAACTAGAGTTTTTGGTTGAGGGATTTTGAGAAAAGTGGTATATGATGATTGTAATGACCTTAAATCTGGTGTTTGGATGATTTAAGTAGCTTGGAAAACGTCCAAAATACCCTTTTTAACTTTTGAATGAAAATGGAAAAATATAACTGGGAGCCCAATTTTATGGGCCGCTGCGATGCGCCACTATCGTGGTGGCTCACTGGAAATTGACGAATGGGAATCTGGGGGTCACTGCGATGTAGATCCATCGCGTTGTCCCACTAGTTGGGACCTGGAACTTCAGTGCGACGCACCATAATTGCACTAGGCTACTGGAAATTGCCTATTGAGAAATTGGGATCCTCTGCGATACGCTACCATCGCAGAGTCCCACTGGAATTTGACAATTGTTAAATAAACCCTCTCCACGATGTGCTACTCACCATAATGATGGTGTTTTATGACTAAAACATAAATTAGTCATAACTTCTTGCCAGGTTATCGGATTTAGGCCAATCTTATATCGCTGAAAAGCTAATTCAATTTCCCACACGATAAAATGTCAAAATTAGGAAAATTCTACATGATTTAAACTTTACCCACTTTACAATTTGGTGGGTTTTGGGATGAAAAATTCCATGTATGTAAAGAGTTACACATGTTTAAAGTAGACCCTTGTAGAATCGAATACCAATCTTTGGATGAATCGAAGGATCTTAGCTCTACTTAGCTCTAAGTGACTCCTATTAACATTCTTAACCTCAAGAGCACTTCAAAAATAAAGGTAAATATCATGAAACTTATATTCATATGGGAATCACTTGGATTACTTATGCACGTACGAATGATAGTTCATAGACTAGCACAAAAAATGCGGGGTATTATACTTTCATATCCTCTTCCGACTCCCATGAATCCACTTCTACCTTTTGATTCCTCCAATGAATCTTCAACGAAGCTATT
The DNA here is from genome assembly GCF_002878395.1 of Capsicum annuum. Classification (NCBI taxonomy): domain Eukaryota; kingdom Viridiplantae; phylum Streptophyta; class Magnoliopsida; order Solanales; family Solanaceae; genus Capsicum; species Capsicum annuum. The sequence goes on along the minus strand of NC_061111.1, from coordinate 247,066,055 downwards.
TCCTTAGTACACAATTTCTGGACTTGCCTATCCAATATTTCAACCGGGACTTCCTCGTAGGACAATGAATCCTTAACACCAATCTCTTCAGTGGGAACTATGAAGGAAGGACCACCCACCCCATTTTTAAGCATAGACACATGAAATATGGGATTAACCAAAGCCAAGCTCGCCAATAGTTCCAATTCATATGCAACATTCCTAATCCTACTTAAAATTTGATACAAACCAATGTAGTAAGGACTGAGCTTCCTTTTCCCCCAATGTCATGACTCCTTTCATACGAAACTTTCAAGAATGCCCAATTATCAACTTTAAATTCCAACTCTCTCTGGGTCATATCCATATAAGACTTTTGGTGACTCTGAGCAGTCTTAAGTCTTTCTCTAATCACCTTTTTCTTCTCCATTTTTTGGTGAACCAAATCAGGACCAAAAAATCTAGTTTTACCCACCTCGAACCATCTAATAGGATACCTACACCTACTACTCTAAAGGGCCTCAAAAGGGGTCATTTGGATACTGAAATGATAACTATAGTTATAAGCAAATTCAATAAGAGGCAAATGATCAACAACTTCCCTTAAAGTTGATTACACAGGACCTTAGAATAACCTCCAAAGTCTAAATAGTGCACTCTGCTTGACCATCCATTTGCAGGTGAAAAGTAGTGCTAAGGTTCACTTGAGTACCCAACCCCTCTGGGAAAGAATGCCATAAATAAGAAGAGAACTGCAAACCTTGGTCTGAAATGATGGACACCGATGCCCCATGCAACTTAATTATCTACTAAATTAATAACTTAGCATAATCTTCTCCTTAGAAGTTGGTTCTTATAGGCAAAAAATAAGCAGACTTGGTTATTCTGTCCATAATGACCTAAATAGAATCATACTAATTTTAAGACCATAAAAGACCTATAACAACGCCCATATTAATCAACTCCCACTTCCACATGGACAATTCTATATCTTGAGATATGCCATCTAGCCTCAAATGCTCTACCTTAACTTGTTGACAGACCATGCAGTTGGCGACAAAATTTTTCATATTCTTTATACAGTAAATTTTCTTGAATTCATGATATGTTTTTTTTTGAACCCAGATGAACAGTATATCTAGAATCATGATCTTCAATCAAGATCTTTTCTTTTAACCTATTTATATCAGGAATACAAAGCCTTCCTTGATATCTCAAGATGCTATCATCTTTAATCTCGATGTCCATAACTTTCTTTTGACCCACATCACCTTTGATTTGAATAAGTATAGGGTCCAGAACCTACTTCTCTTTCACCTCAATCTAGAGGGATGATTTAACCACTTCCTAAATTATTACCCCTCCATCCTCAAAGTCCAGAAGGTAAACATCTAAATTTTCCAGTCGGTGAATATTCTTCATCAATCCTCTTTTATCCTTTTCAACATGGGAAAGACTCCTAATGTGTAACTTACTAAGAGCATTAACAACAACATTAGCTTTAATAGTGAAGGATCATGTCATAATCTTTAAGCAATTTAAGACATTGCCTCCGCCGAAGGTTCAAATCCTTCTACGTAAACACATACCGCAAGATCTTATAATATGAGTAAATATCCACATGCATCCCATACAAATAGTGATACCAAATCTTACAAGCAAAGACCACAACCGCCAACTCTAGATCGTGAGTTAGGTAATTTCTCTCATGAACCTTAAGCTGCCTGGAAACATAGGCAATAACTTTACCACATTGCATTAAAACACAACCCGATCTCATATAGGATGTATCATAATACACAATAAATCCCTCTGTATCCTCAAGTAGGGTTAAAATAGGAGCAAAAGTCAGCTTATTGTTCAATTTCTCAAAACTACCCTCACAAGCATTAAAACAACAAACATTACCTTTTTTCAAGTCAACCTCATAAGCGAAGCAACAATAGATGAGAAGCCCTCCACAAACCTTATATAGTACCCGACCAAGACCAAAAAGTGACTGATGTTAGTTGGAGTCATAGGTCTAGGCCATTTCTTAACCGCCTCAATCTTTTGTAGATCCATTTTAATTCCTTTACTAGAAACAACATGCCCAAGAAAAGTCACAACACTTTTCTAGAATTCACACTTAAAGAAATTGTCATACAATAATTTAATCTAGCTATTTGTTTTAGTTTCTTGATTACTGGTGGCTTATACTCTTGGTTTGTTTGTGCCTATTTGCTAGTCTAATTCTCGATTTGCTAGTTCACTATTTCTTGCCTATTTATGTTGTTTTATCCTTGATTACTTATTTTTTTTAGCCTGCTAGATTCCTTATGGGTAGTATAGTTTTTGGTATTGATTTTTTGTTTATCTAAACTTGCATCATAGTATATTAGTTTTCTTACTTGTGGCATACACTATTAGCTCTTTTTTATTTCTTGTAGATTTATTTCTTTTGGCACACACTATTGATTTTTGTTTATTTCTTATAGATATATTTTCTTTTGGTGCACGTTGTAGAATCTTGATTCTTCGTACAAATTCTAGCTTCATTACTTATTCACTCATTATTACCATTGTGTCTTGTTAGTCTTATGTATTTGTTCTTAGCCTTAACTATTTCTGCACCTTCTTATTTTCTTCTCTTAATCAGCAGTAGTTATGGTAGTTGATGGTAGAATATGATTATGTCATAGGTCGGGATTGGGGTCGGGGTTGGGGTATAGAGTAGGATTAAGAGTGAGGATGGGGTCTGGGTCAGGTACTGGGGTAGGGTTGAGTTTGTGGTTGGAGGCGAGGGGTAGTAGGGTTAAATGGGATATGAGAGCCTCTAGGTTGGAATTAGGTCTTGGAACATAGGGACTCTTCAAGTTAAGTCTATAGAGCTTGTGAAGTTTCTTAGGAGGAGGAGGATTAGTATAGCTTATGTTCAGGAGACCAAATGGGTAGGTTATAAGGTGAGGGATGTACGGGTATAAGTTGTGGTACTCTGGTAGCATAAGGCATAAGAATGGGGTTGCTATCTTAGTAAATGAAGAGCTTAGAGGGAATGTGGTAGAGGTTAAGTAGGTTGACGATAGGTTGATGTCGATTAAGTTGGCTATTAAGGGGTCTCCATTGAAAATTATTAGTACCTATGCTCCACAAGTAGGGACTTGGATGAAGAGTAGAAGAAAATCATTTGGGAGGATTTGGATAAGGTGGTAAGAGGTGTACCTAGCACCGAGGGAATTTTAATGGGAATATTAGGTCTTTATCAAGAGACTATTATTATTTGCATGGATATTTTGATTTCAGGGAGAGGAATGAAGGAGGAGCTTTACTTCTGGGTTTTTTCTATGACCTTTGGGCTGTGGGTAGCAAATTCAAGTTTCTCAAAAAAGGAGGAGCACCTTTTTATCTTTCATAGTTTGGAGGCCAAAACTGAGATAGACTCTTTTCTCCTTAGGAATGATAGAGTGCTATATAAAGATTGTGAAGTTATACCTTGTGAGAATCTTTTAGTCCAACATAAACTCCTGGTGATGGACTTGGTAGTCAAAAAGGGAATAAATGGGGTATAGAGGATTTCCCTAGGATTAAGTGGGGTATCTTGAATTTGGATAGTGCTTTTTATATTGGGGAGAAGTTAATGACAATGAAGGCTCAGGAGAGTAGAGATGGTATGGATAGTATGTGTGAGATAACTACCAGTTGTATTAAGGAGATGACTAAAGAGGTATTGGTATCTTGAGAGGCTGATCTGACAAGCACCATAGGGACTGGTCATAGAATAAAGAATTTAAAAGAAAGGTTGTGACTAATAAGGGGGACTAATCAAGTTAGTGGAGAAAAATAACGGTAAGGAGAAGTAAAGGAATTGTGAGGAGTATAAGTTGTCTAGGAGAGATGCTAACTTAGCAGTTAAGAAAACTAGAAAACAACCTTCGAGAGCTTGTATGTAGGAAATTTTAGAGAATTAAAGTGGAGATAAGAAGTTGTATAGGTTGGCAAAGGCTAGGGAGTGGTGGGTCTAAGACCTTGACTAGGTGAAATGCATCAAGGAAGAGGATAGAAAAGTATTGGTGGAACATTCCCACATTAGGAGGCATTGGCAATCCTATTTTCTTAGACTTCTGAATGATGACGGGGATAAAAGATTTCATGTTTAGGGACTTGAAGAACTTAGAGAGGGGTTGTGATTATGGTTGTTGTAGGTTTATCAAGGTTGAGTAGGCCAAGGGTTTTATTTGTAGAATGTGGATGGGTCGAGCAACTTGGCCAGATGAGATTCGATGGATTTTTGGAAGAACACTGATGGGACAGGTTTGAAGTGGATGAAAAAGTTGTTTAACATCATTTTTAGGGCGGAAAAGATGCTCAAAGATTTCAGATGGAGTATGATGATTCCATTATATAAGAACAAGTGAGACATTTAGAGTTGCAACAACTATAGGAGTATCAAATTTTTGAGTCATACTATGAAGGTTTGAAAAGGGTTATAGGGTTGACGTTGAAGAGAATTGTGACTATTTCTGAGGATCAGTTTAGTTTCATTCTAAGTCTCTCTATTACTAAGTCCATTTACTTCATTAGTACATTAGTGGAGTAGTTTAGGGAGAGGAAGAAACACTTAGATATAGAGTTCCTTGATCTTGTAAAGAAATATGCCAAAGTCTAGAAGGAGATTCCACGTAGGTGCTTAGAGGTTAAAAGGGGTTCTCATGGCGTACACTAGGTCAATTCAAGAAATTTACGACAGTGCAAGGACTCATGTGAGGATGGTAAGAAGATATTTAGAGCAGTTTCTTATTTTGACATGGTTACATTAGGGATCGATTAGCCTGCTTTTATTTGCCTTGTGCTAGATGTTTTGATGCAGTGCATTCAAGGGGAGGGGCCATGGTATATGGTATTATCTGATAATGTTGTACAAATTAACGTGACTTGGGATTAGTAAATGATAAGTCAGAGTTTTGGAGATAGACCCTTGAGTCTAAAGGATTTAGGTTGAGCAAGACCAAGACTATGTACTTGGAATACAAGTTTAGTGATTTTTCATATGAGCCTGACGTGGTAGTGAAGCTGGATTCTCAGGACATTCAGAAGAGAGAGAGTTTCAAGTATCTTTGGTCTATGATTCAGGGGAATAGTAAGATTGACAAGGATGCCACGCACCGTATTGATACATAGTGGTTGAAATGGAGGCTCACTTCAAAAGTATTGTATGATAAGAAGGTGTTTCCTAACCTCAAAGTAAGTTCTACAGAGTGGCAATCAGAGCAACTATATTGCATGAAGCGGAGTGTTGTCCGGTTAAGAACTCCAATATTCAAAATTTGAAGGTAACAGAGATGAGGATGTTTTGAAGGATGTGTGAACTTACCAGGAGCTGGATGCAAAATGTAATGCCCCGTAGTTTTCTCGACTCGATATCACTTTGTAGTATACTTGGAGGGTCAATATTCTTAAAATTTTTGTAAGTGTCAAAAAGAATTAGTAACATTTTGAACCCCTAACCTTTGATAATTTTATTTTTGACCTTCCTGACCTCGGAAAGTTAATTTTTAAGTTGATTCATGATCGGGGAAGTTAACAGTACATCTCGGGTAAGTTTCAGAATTTTCAGACAGTGTTAGAGGTATATTTGGGTGTTGGAAGCAGTGGCCCAAAGCAAAGTCAGTGAGCCACGTTGATGATGCAGTGGACTGATGCGATGTCAACGCATTGCATCGGGTAACGCATCGATGCCCAGTTCGCATTTTTTGTAAATAATAACCAGATTTGGGGAGGCCATTATAGTCTTTTCCTAGCACTATCTCTACCATAACATGAAATTAAAGTGTCATTGGAGTAAAATATATTAGAAAAAACTACTTCCTTCTCTCTACTCAAAACCCTAGTCCCTCTTCCATAGATCAAGAGTTCATCTTTGAAGTCAAGAATTTTAAGAAAACTTGAGCAAGATTTGGTTTCCGCTCTTCCTCTTAAGTGATCTAAGGTACGTGGGGTTTTTCTAAAACTACATAGGCATGGTGTAATTGTTTTAATGATGAATAAATGTTTAGAAATCATGAACTTACAAAGGGGTTTTGGATTTACAATTGCATTTATGTATTGTGAGACCGTATTGATGATAATGTTTTAATCTTGAGGCCTTTTCCCTAAAATTGATTTATAGCCATGTATAAGTATAGATGTATATGTGTTTGAAGAGTTTGAATGATGAATTGAGAGCATGAATTATTAGAAATCCCTCTCTTGTTTACAAACATCTTATTTTTGCAAGATTTGAGTTATTCGAAATGCATTGTTGGGATCATAATATAAATGCCTTGATTTTGCTTATGACTTGATCATGGATTTGAATTGAAGGGAGGGGGTTTTACATGTTTATTAATTCTGAAAATATATAATGAAAGAATTGCATGATTTCGCCAAAAATATATGACAACCACATGTTTGTCGGAATTGTTTAAAAGATGAGAATCTTTGCATGGTTTTGACTTATGTTTTGAAATATGAATGCCTTAGTGGTCTGAACATTGTTTTAAGTGAAAGAAGCTTGCATGATATTTTTATGGCTCAATTTTATGACTTGTAAGTCTTGGTATGACGATACCAATTCAGATAATGCCATAGCAGATTTGGAACAGATTAAAAATACAGATTTTACTGAGATTTTTAGAATTTAATTTAAAAAGGATGCATGTTTAGAACATACTAAAAATGGGCTTAAGAGATGTTAGGTGGTTTCCCGAAGAAGACATGAGCCATAAAACTAATTTCCCAAAACCGTGGTTTGCTGATACGGGTATATTATTATTGTACACTAGTGATGGCCCTGGGGCATAGAAGATTTAGATACTCCAATCCTTGAGAAAAACTTGGGTTGGGGGCTTGGCTTCCAAATTAAGGGCGGATCCCATTTATCTCGTGGGGTAGCAGATATGTAGGGTATACTATCTAGCTCAAAAGTTATAGAAAGTATAGAGTTGCATTGAAAAGACTATGTTAAGATCTTTCGAGATAGTCCATGGGATTTTAAACTATGCATACATGATATTTGTATGAATTGCTCTCACCTATATTTTATATGTATAAATTCACTATTTTGGATTCCCTTGCGTACTAGTACAATTATATTGACCCCCTATATTTCAGGGTTTGAGGCTCAGTTTAGAGGTCCTGCTAAGACGTAGACTTATTCAAACATGATTGAAGTGTGCAGTTGGTGAGCCTTCTTTATTTCGGGAGGCCTAGTCCTTTTTTTTGACATTTGCTATTTATTTTGGTATTGGTCCACTAGGGGCGTTGTCCCAGTTTCAGACAGTTTATTTCTTTCATATGCAGTAGAGATTTTGCAGACTGAATCAAATGTTGTCTAGATGTTGATTTTTCTTACTTATGTACTGTTAAACAGAACTCAGATTATGACCATATTTCTGTATTTTTTATATTAACATGTTTTAACCTTGTATATGAATTGTGTATGTGATTATAATTTATAAGGGCTCTCGGGCCTTCATGGTTTGGGATACCTATTATGGGCAGGGCCCTGGTTCTGGTCTTGACAAACTTGGAACCAAAGCACGGTTTATAGTCCTAGGGTGTCTGCCAAATCGCGTCGAGTAGAGTCCTATTTATGGGTGTGTAGCGCGCTATATTCATAAGTGAAAGGCTATTAGGCATTTGGGAATGTCTACATTCTTGGTGATTTGGTTCGTGCTGTAGAGTCTGAAATGTTTCCTAATCAATGGTCTCTTGTTTTTCAGAAAAGCTATTATGCCTCCACGTCGCTCAAATGATCAGAATGCCCAAACTAAAGATGTCTTCCCTACCCATGGGATGAGGACACGTAATAGGGCTCCCACTCCTGAATTTTTTGCTGCTCCGGGAGTCCATCCACTTCAGATCAGCCCACCCAGGGCACATAGGGCTCCCCGGTCAAGGACTAACCATACCCAACCTCCTCATATATATATATATATATATATAATATTTAGTTTAGATAGTCTATGCATATGATTGCAAAGTTGGTGTCTGCACAGGCTCGACAGTCAAAGGATATTGGGTCTGCATCTATCATATCTGAGGCTACACAGGTAGGTTAGTTTATGAGGTTAAACCCACTTAAGTTTACTGGTATAGAGGTGGAAGAGGATTCACAAGAGTTTGTAGATGAGATGGAGAAAATCTTTTGAGTGATGTATGTGGATGAAGTAGAAGGGGTTTAATAAGTGCCTTATCAATTGAAGGAGGTAACAAATTAGTGGTACAATGAGTGGGAAGATTCAAGGGGACATAGTACTGAGCCTTCTACATGAGGAGAATTTGTAGAAGCCTTCTAGACCGATTCTTTCCCCAGGAGTTAAGAGAGTCCAAGTCTAAAGAGTTCATGAACTTAAAGCAATGGAAGATGAGCATTAATGAGTACGCCCTAAAATTCAATCAACTATCCCATTATGCTCTAGAGTTGGCAGGAAACATGAGGGCCCATATGAGGAAGTTTGCTTTCGGTCTTTCGGATGACTTGGTATTAGAGTGGAAGGGGGTGATGTTGAACCGAGATATAGACTTTCCAGATTGTTAGTTCACATACAGCAGGTCGAGGATAAAAAAAAGATTGTTAAAAAAAGGGATAAAGATAGGCAAGCCAAGAGGGCCAGACCAGTAGAATAGAACTACTGTCAGTACCAAGATGGTAATTGCGGTAACAGGTGGTCGAAGAAAATATTTAGGAATAATGCTCAACCTACAACCAACGCTCCCGTGCCCAGACCTCCAGTTGATCGATGGTTTTAAAATTTCCAATCTAGTCATGAGCCGAAAGTGTAGGGTGCTCAGTCTTAGGGGAGTATAGCTCATACTCCTCGGTCGTAGTGTGGGAGGAATCATGCGGGGCCATGTCAGCTTGGTAATCCTTTTTGCTACTCCTATGGCCAGCCAGACCATATAAAAAGGGATTGCCCGAAAGCGAGAGAAAATGTTGTGGGTATGAAGTCTCAGGCAAATTCGTCAGTGCTGTCACCCCCTCCCAGGGGTGCTACTTCAGCTACTGGGAGTGATCGCAACCAGTTGAATGCTTTGTGCAATTTCCAGAAGGCAGAGGCCTCACCAGATATAGTCATGGGTATATTACCAATCTTCTCCCATGATGTATATATGTTACTTGATCTCGGGTCTACCTTGTCTTATATGACCCCTATGTGGAAGTCAGTTTTGGGTTTGAATCTAAAGTTATGACCAAACCTTTCTCTATTTCCACCCCTGTAGGTGATTCTTTTATGGCTAAGAGTACATATAAAAATTATGTTGTGTCTATTTGTGGCCGTGACACTGTGGCAGACCTCATAGAGCTTGATATGGTTGATTTTGATACTACTTTAGGAATGGACTGGCTCTATTCATGTTGTGCCACGTTAGACTATAGAACCCAAAAGGTTACTTTCTCTTTTCTGAATGAACTAGTGATAGAATGGGAGGGTCATTCTTTAGCACCTAGAGGGAAATTCATATCTTGCCTTAGAGCCCGTAGGCTTATTTCCAAAGGTTATTTGTATCACTTGATCCGAGTAAAAGTTTCAAATAATGAAAGTCCTTCTCTTTAGTCCTTCCCTGTAGTAAATGAATTTCCAGAAGCCTTTCCCAAAGATCTCCCAAGGGTACCACCTGATAAGGAGATAGATTTTGGTATTGACTTATTGCCAGATACCCGTCCCATTTCTATTCCACTATATAGAATGGCTCCTGTTGAATTGAAAGAGTTGAAAGAGCAACTAGCAAATCTTCTTGATAAAGGCTTCTTCCGTCCTAGTATTTCTCCCTGGTGTGCACTTGCACTTTTTTTATGTAATAAAGATGGTCCCTCCGTATGTGTATAGACTATCGCAAGGTGAATAAGGTTATTGTCAAAAACAAATATCCCCTTCCTAGAATTTATGATTTGTTTGACCAACTTCAACGTGCTAAGTGTTTTTCAAAGATAGTCCTTCGCTCAGGGTAACATCAGTTGGAGGTTAGGGAGGTTGATATTCCCAAAATAGATTTCCTAACCCAATACGGTCATTATAAATTCTTAGTTATGTCCTTCGGATTGACTAATGCTCCTGCAGCCTTCATGGACCTAATGAATTGGTTGTTTTGTCAGTTTCTGGATTTGTTTGTCATAGTCTTTATTGACTACGTTCTTGTTTATTCTAAGAGTGAGAAGGATCATGCAAGTCACCTCCGAATCATCCTTCAGACCCTCAAGGACCATAGATTATATGAAAAATTTTCCAAGTGTGAATTTTGGATAAATGCCATTGCTTTCTTAGGGCATATTATGTCTAGTGAGGGAATTAAAGTTGATCCCCAAAAGTTTGAGGCAGCGAGAAAATAGATTAGACCCACGATTCCAACTGATATTCAGAGCTTCTTGGGCTTGGCGAGGTATTATAGAAGGTTCGTAGAAAGTTTTTCTTCCATAGCTTCTCCACTTAATCGGTTGACTTAGAAAAAGGTGAAATTTGTGTGGTTCGACTCTTGTGAGAATAGTTTAGAAAAGTTGAAAGATAAGTTGACTACTGCACCTGTTTTAACCCTTTTTGAGGGTACAAATGGTTTTGTTGTATACTGTGATGCATCCCGAGTGGAACTTGGGTATGTACTTATGCATCATGGTAAGGTGGTAGCTTATCCATCTAGTAAGTTGAAGGTGCACGAGCGAAACTACCCCACCCATGAATTGGAGTTAGCGACTATGGTGTTCTCACTAAAAATATGGTAGCATTATCTATATAGGGAACACGTTGATATATTTATTGACCACAAAGTTTGCAGTATGTTTTCTCACAGAAAGAATTAAATCTCAGGCAGAGGCGCTGGTTGGAACTTTGGAAGGATAATGACATGAGCTTGCACTATCATCCGGGCAAGGCGAATGTGGTGCCCTATGCCCTCAGCAGATTATCTAAGGGCAGTCTTTCTCACATTGAGGAAGGAAAAAGAGAGATGGCGAAAGATATTCACCGTCTTGCAAATCTAGGAGTGCGACTTCTGAATTTCAAAGATGGAGGATTAGTTGTGCATAAGATAGCAAAATCCTAGTTATGTGCTGAAGTGAAGGAGAAGTAGACTGAGGACCCCCTTTTGATGCAAATCAAGAAATATGTATGTCAATAGAAAGTGGTGTCTTTTGAAATTGGTGATGATGGGATTTTAAGATATCAGGGTAAGTTTGTGTACCAGATGTCGATGGATTGCAGAAAAGAATCCTTGATGAGGTTCACACTTCAAGGTATGTTGTTCACCCAGGATCTACTAAAATATACCATGATCTTAATAAAATATATTGGTGAAATAATATGAAGCGTGATGTAGCTGATTTTGTTTCCAAGTGTTTGAATTTCCAACAAGTTAAAGTGGATCATTTGAGACCAAGTGGTACTTCCCAAGAGATAGCTTTGCCTTTGTGTAAATGGGAGATGATCAATATAGACTTCATCACAGGACTTCTGAGGTCCCGAAACCAGTATGATGCTATTTGGGTAATTGTGGACACTTTTTTTCCTGTGAGAACTAACTATTCGGGTGATGATTATGCCAAGCTATACATCGAGGAAATATTTTGTTTTCATGGGGCACCAGTATCTATTATATCTGATTGAGGTACACAATTTTCTTTGCGGTTTTGGAGATCTTTTCAGAGGGGTTAAGGTAACCAGGTGAATTTGAGCACTGTATTCCACCCTTAGATGGATGGGCAAGATGAGTGCACCATTCAGACCCTTGAGGATATGTTGAGGGCTTGTGTAATTGACTTCGAAGGTAGTTGGGTAGATCATTTTCCATTGATAGAGTTTGCCTACAATAATAGCTACTATGCTAGCATTAAGATGGCCTCTTTTGAGATGCTTTATGGGAGGAGATGTAGATCACCGACTGGGTGGTATGAAGTAGGTGAAACGTGGTTGTTTGTGCCTGATCTTGTTCATCATGGAGAAGGTGAAAATCATTAGAGTACAACTCAAGATAGCCCAACGTCGCCAGAAATCCTTCGCTGATATTAGAAGAAGGGAGCTGGAATTTGAGGTTGGTGATTGGTTTTTTCTAAAAGTCTCCCCTATGAAGGGAGTCATGCGATTCGGGAAGAAAGGAAAGTTGAGTACTCTCTATGTAGGACCAAATCTGATTGTGAGAAAAATAAGTGGGGTCGCTTATGAGTTAGAGTTTCCCGCAAATCTGGTTTCTGTTTATCCCATATTTTATGAGTCCATGTTAAAGAAATGTATTGGAGACTATTCCCTAGTGTTTCCTGTAAAGGAAATCAAAGTGACAGATTTCTTGTCATATGAAGAAGAGCCTATAGAAATCTTGGATCGCCAAGTTCAAAAGTTGAGGAGTAAGGAGATAGCTTCGGTCAAGGTATTCTGGAAGAATCAAAAAAAGGAGGAAGCTACTTAGGAGTCAAAAGATGAAATAAGTAGATAACTATGCCTTTTTGAGATAGTGAGTAAAGACATAGAAGGTATCACTTATTTAATCTCTCTCTATACTCTATCTTTCTCTTTGGCATGTTTGAAATCGTGCTTGTCTGTGTACTAAGCCATCATTCGGGGATAAATGATCCCAAGGGGGGATAATGTAATGCCCTATAGTTTTCTCGACTTGATATCACTTTGTAGTATGCTTGGAGGGTCAATCTTCGAAAATTTTTTCTAAGTGTCAAAAGGACTTAGTCACATTTTGAACCCCTAACCTTTGATAATTTTAGTTTCAACCTTCCCGACCTCAGAAAGTTAATTTTTAAGTTGATTCATGATCGGGGAAGTTAATAGTACATCTTGGATAAGTTTCAGAATTTTCGAATAGTGTTAGAGGTGTATTTGGGTGTTGGAAGCAGTGGCCCAATGCAAATTCGGTGCGCCACATCGATTATAGTATCGATGAAGCAGTGGACCGACGCGATCTCAATACATCACATCGGGTAACGCGTCGATGCCCAGTTCACATTTTTTTAAAATAATAATTGGCCTTGGAGAGGTCAATATAGTCTTTTCCTCTCCCTATATCTACCATAACACAAAATTAAAGTGTCATTGGAGAAAAATACATCAGAAAAAACTACTTCCCTGTCTCTAATCAAAACCCTAGTCCCTCCTCCATAGATCAAGATTTCATCTTTGAAGTCAAGAATTTCAAGAAAACTTGAGCAAGATTTGATTTCCATTCTTCCTCTTAAGTGATCAAGGTATGTGGGGTTTTCCTAAAACTATATGGGCATGGTGGTATTGTGAATAAATGTTTAGAAACCATGAACTTACAAAGGGGTTTTGGATTTACAATTACATTTATGTATTATGAGACTGTATTGATGATAATGTTTTGGTCTTGAGGCCTTTTTCCCAAAATTGATTTATAACCATGTATAAGTATATATTTGTCACGACCCGAACCAGAGCCTGGCCGTGATGAACATTTCGAACCATGAAGGCCCGAAACACCCCTATCTGTCTGGTAATCATGCACCTAATTCATATGATCAAAGTAATGCGGAAGAAGCACAATAATTCGGAAACATGGTCATAAATATGGAAAGAAACAATAACGGGGAAATAAGGTTCCCCCAACATCAATCAACCTCTAAACAACTGTCTGCGAAAATCTCTAACAAATGACTGAGTCAAGTAACTGTATATAAACTGGGACAAGGCCCAGTAGATCCCAAAACTGAATATAAGATAAAAAGACTGTAGGATATAAGACCTTCCGAAACATAGAAGGCTCACCACTTGTCTCTGCAACTCTGTCTGAATGATCTACTGATTCTCTTGACCCCTAGACTGTGCATCTGAACCTGAGAGGTTGGAAAGGGGAGGGGGTCAGCACAAAAGTACTGGCCCGCAGAGATATCAAAACAAAACATAATATTTTTACAAAATATAGTTGAGAGCCATTATAAATCAATTTCGTATCAAATCATTTGAAAACACATGGGTGTAATGCAATAGTTTCCTCAACAATAATGAAATACAACTGAGCTAGGTGGAATACCCTACATAATTTACACCAACTGTCTAACCTCGGTTGCTCCCGAGATTAGAGTATAAGTAAGGGAGAGACACACAAGATCACATAGCATGGTGTCTCGACCCAATGGTAGTGCCCAAGATCACTTAGCCCGGGATCCTACCTATAGTCCCAATTTGGGAATGACATAAAGTCAAGTACACAAGATCACTTATCCTGGTACCAAATCTCTATGTCGGCAAACACGTTTTCCAGCGATGAGCCCTTACACTCAAACGCCTTCTTCGGGCATCCACCTATCTCATGTAAAATCGATACATTCAAATTTCATATGATTCAATCACATATTATATTCTGTAGGGTATCATCATACCCGACTTGCAAGTCCTCAATATCACTTCCACATATGCATAATCATGTAAAAACCAAGGTGCTTCATCATTTACAAGTGGTGAACAATATTTATTTCAAATTCATGCTCTCTTTTGTTGATCACAATATGATATGGGGTATCAAGACATTATCATGGGAATTTGAAAGCAATTTATCATTCATATTTATCAAACTTCCATGGAAAATCTCAAATCACATATGCGTG
>NC_061111.1:247013342-247051401 GCF_002878395.1 Capsicum annuum | reverse complement strand
TGATATGGGGTATCAAGACATTATCATGGGAATTTGAAAGCAATTTATCATTCATATTTATCAAACTTCCATGGAAAATCTCAAATCACATATGCATGGTTTCAAGCATTGAAGTATATAGGCAAACAATTCCCATGACATAAAGAAAATGACTTAGAAATCATATTGAAAGCAAGTTATTAGCATTTGATTGAAAACCCCCATTTAATAGCATGCATGTTCATAAAAACTACACCCATGAGATTTTAGGATAACCCCACGTACCTCTATTTCCCAGGATAATAGATGTTTCTTGAAGCTTGCGGATTGGTGATTCCAAATATGTAATTATCTTTGAAAACCTATGGTAATCTTGAAATATTTGGGTTTTTATTTTGAAACCCGAAGGAGAATATTTGAGCACTTTTGATGAATGAAGGTGTATTTTAGGGCCCTTCGAACTAAATTTCGTGATTTAGGGCTAAGTAAGGGTGGAAAAGGACCACTTTGTCCCTAAAATGGAGTGTTTTAGTCACTTGAATTCCTTACATAGGCGCCGCCTAGGATATCGCCTATTTTTACATAGGCACTGCCTAGGCTATTGCCTATGCTTTCCAGTGGCCATGGGCGATTGGTTAGGCGACGCATATCACTTTGAGGCCATAACTTCTTGCTCGGGTATTGGATTTTAGCAAAATTAGTATCGTTGGAAAGCTAACTCGAAGACCTATCATCTGATACATAGTAGGCTCCCTAATTCGACATATACAGGGCGTTATAGTCAATGGAAGCTGACACACTTTACAACATCCACTAAAACTTAGATGATCAAAATAGTTTTAACTCGTCTATGAGTTGAAAGACCTCTATGATCTAAATTCAAGCTTGAATGGATTCATATGCTACATAAATAATTAACATGCCGTATTAGCATAGGATTTTATGGCTTCGGGATTATCAATACATCGAAATCATGGTCTATATTGTAGCCCAAAATACGGGGTGTTACAATATTTATATATGTTTGAAGAGTTTGAATGATGAATTCAGAGCAAGAACTATTAGAAATCCCTCTCTTGTTTACAAACATCTTGTTTTCGTAAGATTTGAGTTATTCAAAAATGCATTTTTGGGATCATAATATAAATGCCTTGATTTTGCTTATGACTTGATCATGGATTTAAATTGAAGAGAGGGGTTTTTACATGTTGATAAATGCTGAAAATTTATAATGAAAAAATTGCATAGTTTTTCCAAAAATAGATGACCACCACATGTTTGTTGGAATTGTTGAAAAGACGAGAATCTTTGCATGGTTTTGACTTATGTTTTGGAATACGAATTCTCTTATACTTGTCTGAGTGCCTTGGTGGTCTGAACATTGTTTTAAGTGAAAGGCTCTTGCATGATATTTTTATGGCTCAGTTTTACGACTTGCAAGTCTTGGTATGATGATACCAATTCAGATAATGCCATTGTAGATTTAGAACAGATTAAAAATATAGATTTTACTTAGATTTCCAGAATATGATTTCAGAAAGATGGATGCTTAGAACATACTAAAAATGGGCTTAAGAGATGTTAGGTGGTTTTCGATAAAGGAATGATCCATAAAACTCATTTCCTGAAACCGTGTTTTGCCGATACAGGTATATTATTATTGTACGCTGGCGACGGCCCTGGGGCGTAGCGGATTCAGATACTCCAACCCTTGCGGCAAACTTGGGTTGGGGGCTTGGTCTCCGAGTTAAGGATGGATCCCATATAGCCCGTGGAGAAGCAGATATGTAGGGTATACCACCTAGCTCAGAAGTAATACAAAGTATAGAGTTGCATTGACAAGACTGTGTTAAGATCTTTTGAGATGGCCAATGGAATTTTAAACTATGGATACATGATATTTTATGACTTTCTCTCACCTATATTTTATATCTATAAATTCACTATCTTGGATTGCCCTGCGTACCAGTAGAATTGTATTGACCCCCTATATTTCAGGGTCTGAGGCTCAGTCTAGAGGTCCTGCTAAGTCGTAGACTTATTCAGACAGGATTTAAGTGTGCAGTTGGTAAGCCTTCTTTATTCTGGAAGGCCTAGTCCTTTTTCAAAAAATTTATATTTAATTTGGTATTGGTCCACTGGGCCTTGTCCCAGTTTCAGACAATTTATTTATTTCATATGTAGTAGAGATTTCGCAGACTGAATCAAATGTTGTTTGGATGTTGATTTTTCTTACTTCCGTACAGTTAAATAGAACTCAGATTATGACCATGTTTCCATATTTTTTGTATTTCCGCATTTTGTCCTTGTATATGAATGGTGTATGTGATTATAAGTTGGAAGGGCTCTCGGGCCTTCATGGTTTGGGATTCCCCTTACGGCCAGGGCCCGGTTCGGGTTGTGACACATAACTAAGACATCAAAATACGCTTATATGAGATAAAGAGGGAGAATGTAGATGCAGTAGTTCATGAGGGGATCTATGATGTAGAATTTTTGAAGGTATTCTATTTAGTAGATACACTGCAATCTCAACACGTTCACCCCAAAACTTAACAGGAATGCTGGCTTGAAACCTAAGGGATCTAGCAATCCCCAAGATTGTTCTATGCTTTCTTTCAACAACTCCATTCTACTGGAGAGTATAAACTTAAGAAGTTTGATGCAATATGAAAAGATAAGACATAAGGGATTTGAAATCATGACTGAAAAATTCACTTAGATTATCAGTTCTAAGTACCTTTACAGATGTACAGAACAAGTTGTGCACCTTAGTCAAAAACTCTTTCAGCACTACTATTACCTTAAACTTGAATTGAACAAGAAACAACCAAGTAAATCTAGAGTAATCATCTACTATAGCGATAAAGAACCTTTTATTATTGTAAGTAGGAACTCTATAAGGTCCCATATATCACAGTGAACTAGTGCAATGGGAGCCTTGGAGACAGACAAGCTAGGTTAAAAAGGTAATTTTACATTCTTTGCAAGAGGACATACAATGCACCACATGATCTTCATACTTCAAATGACTTAATGCAATATGTTTATTGAGCACTTCAATGGGAGCATGTACCATTCTTTTGTGCCAAAGAACACTTGAGTCAATAGACATTTGCACAATATTAGCACACCTATGTATACCATCTTTAGGAGAAGAACTTCTTTGGTGAATGTATAGACCTTGATTTTCTCTGCCAATCCCCAACACCATGCCAGTACAAAGATCCTGGAATATGCAGAAGTCAAGAAAAAAAATCCCACTAAGCACTGTAATTCCCTAGTTCACTTTGATACATAGAGAAGATTATATTTAAACTCTTGCAAATACAAAACATCAGAGATTTGGAAATTGTTAAGCACAATAGATGAGCCTTTGTGAGGCACTTCAGCCTCAATAGCTGTAGGCAGGTACACCTTGTTCTATGATGAGTGAGGCATTTCATGACAATGTCGAATATTAAGATTAGAAACCATATGGTTAGTAGCAATAGTGTCAATAATCCAACTATTACTTACAGCAGTAGTAGTTGGAGATAGTGTAGTACCTGCATTTGTTACAGGTGGACTAGAGTCCTTCTCATTATTATTTTTGTTGAGAATCATGGCAATCTAATTATATTGGTCCTGTGTAAAATGTGGCACAGGAGAAGACAAGTTAGATTGAGAGACCTAATCACAAGTAGACTTGAAGTCCAAAGAGCATTCAACATCATGATTAGCTGACGGAGCAACATGATATACTTGATGTGCAGACCTCCTCCCTTTATTTTTGATTTAGGCTAGTCTATGGGTTAGCCAATGAGCTTAAAACACTCATCTCTTGTATGAACATTATAACCACAGAATTTACACACCACTGAAGGTTTCTTTGGTAAGGTACTTCTGTAATTTAAAGCTAATGATCTCCCCTCATAACCACCTATGGACTTCACACTGGTTGCTGAATAATCACCACTAGAACTTCCAAGTTCCAAATACACTCCCTTTTCTTTAACACTTGACTTGTGAGTGAAAAAAGTTAATGCCTCTAAACTGTCAGTTGTGTGACTAATGGGAGAGCCACTAGCTATAAATTTTTGACTCACATGATCTACAATCATGAAGTACACCTTGTTAATAGATGGAATAATTGTCATCAACAAAAATTGGCCTCTACACTAAGAATATGACTCATTAAGCCCCATAATAAACTGTAGGACTCTCTGATACTCAAAATAATGAGCATAACTCCTAGATTCAGAACAGTTACATATAGGAAAAGGCATAAGGGCATCAAATTCATCCAAAAATATTCTTATTCAAGAAACAGAATAAACACTCTAGAACTATTCACTTTGTCAAATCTCTCCTTCAAATCTATCCGCACACAATGAGCATTAGAAACATAGATAAAGCTTCTCAAAAGGTCATTTCTTACTGAATTCATGATCCATGACAACACCACAAGATTCACTCTTTCCCATTGATCATGTAAGACCTCATCAAAGGAAGATTTAGGATAACGACCATCAAAAATCCCAACCTTATTCTTCCCTATAAGACTAAGAGTCATAGATCGACTCCATAAAGCATAATTTTTAGAACCAGTAAGCTGAATGGAAATTAGGGAGCTACTTGGAGTGACATTAGGATGTAAATATAAAGGATGATTATGGTCAATCTCAATTGTACCATATCGTGCATCCACAGTTGCAGATGCAATTGTTATTTGTGTAGCTTCTACAGTAAAATTGCATGTGATCGCTATGGTTGGAGTAGTCAAGGTGAGATGATCTAAAATTCTTTAGATTTCTCTACTGATTGCATGTGATCAACAATATCGAGCATTAATCACAGCCTTGAATTAGTGGTTGTTGGCTCTGATACCATGTTAAGCTTATACATGATCTAAGAACTCTAAGAGAGTGAAGAAGAATCTAGAAGGAAGCAATTTCAGTAACTGAATTTGTTAAGTCCATTGAGCTGCTACTACATGCTACTTATAGACTAATTTGGCTGCTTGTTACAGTTGTACAATGACAATTGTCTCCTCAAACTAACACAAACACATGCTTATAGTGTGCACTAACAAGCTTCAACTCCCATAAACTTGATAACCAACTCTCTTAGCTCAACAAAAATTCTTGAACAATTATCAAAGATTTTACTTTGTTCAAAACTTGGAAATATTTATTTACAGAAAATATTAATCTGGTTTATGAATAAAATGGAAACAAAAAAATAAACCCCCTCTATCCATTTTTTCCCTATTGAAGCTTAGTAGGATATTAAGTTTTAATATATTAATTAATTTTAGTCATGATTTGTTGTTGAATGAGAATGAAATATCGTAACTTAATCTGAAAGCCCCTATTATATAATTCAATAATGTGTTTGTGTGGTACCACGTGTCTTGAGCCGGGAGTCTATCGGAAACAGCCTTTCTACTTCTTCAGAGGTAGAGGTATGGACTGCGTACATCCTACCCTCCAGACCCCACCAGGTGGGAATACACTGGGTTTGTTGTTGTTGTTGTTGTTGTATATATTGGCATTGTTTTTATGTGTAATTTATGACAATCAGTGATGGGTGACACAATTTTTGCGTTGATCAGATCAGTTTCTAAGAAATTAGTTCATTATAAGAGTAAAAATTCCACAATTTT
This sequence comes from Capsicum annuum, assembly GCF_002878395.1. Taxonomy (NCBI): domain Eukaryota; kingdom Viridiplantae; phylum Streptophyta; class Magnoliopsida; order Solanales; family Solanaceae; genus Capsicum; species Capsicum annuum. Next base: position 247,045,775 of record NC_061111.1, on the reverse strand, counting down.
GACTAAAGTCAATGTTTTGGGTTAGTGAGGTCGGGCTTGAGTTTGGACGATTATAGTTGCAATGACCCTCTAGGTCATTTTCTTCTTTTTCGTGTATTTTTGGTGTTTTGTGTTTTTCCACAATGGCTACATGTCATTTATGACTTGTCGGAAGCGTCAGTTTGGTTCCCGGGCATTTTTTTTTTTGGTTTTAAGGTCATTTTTTCTATTTTAGAGCTTTTGAAGTTGAGAAAATGATATTGAACTATAACTTCAGGTAAACAACCTTGGATGACAATTTTCACAATTTTGTTAGCTTTAGAATATGGATTTTAGGTTAGGTGGACCTTTGGTCTGGTTTATAAGGCTTCTGGACTCATGTTGAGCTATAGGATGGAATTTTGTGAAAATGGAAGAATGGGTGTGGGACCCATTTTTTAATGATGAGACATCAGATAGAAATTTTGATGATTTCGTTGAGTTTGAAATGCTATATTTTGTAGGATAACATAGTTTCTTTGTGCCCACAGGTTCTGAGTGATTTCTGAGCACCCGATAGGAGTCTGTTTTGACTTAGTAAATTTTCTGGTGCCTAGATTGCTGGTGCAGCTGCTTTAGTAGCCTAGACCTCTTTAGCGGTAGTCTCTTAAGTGGCTCAGGACCACTTTAGCGGTGGCGGGCCAGCCGAGGATGGGTTCCTTTAGCACCCTCCTTGCCGCTTTAGCGGTCATTTTGCCGCTAAAGCGGTCATTGCTGGTGTTGTATATATTTTATTTTACTCAAATTCCAGTCATTTTTCTAATTTTAAAACCTTTATTTTTCTTGTGGCAGCTCAAATATAGAGGCGTAATCTTAAATTACAGTTGGGAATGAGTAGAGGATGCCGAGGTGATCACTTTCCATTAATTTGTTCGTAAGTTCTTGGCCTAATTTCCATTTGATTCTTGATATTCATTCTTATTTTCCTTAGATTTTGGGGCTATTTTGAGCCCCAATTGAGACTCCATTCATGCTCAATTTTCACGCACAGATTCCCTATCCTTTGAGGAACCTAATGGCGAATGTAATTTCTATATTCCATATATGGGTCCCAAGTGCCTATTTTTGATCTGATTCTCAGTCCAGAGTTTTATATAGTAATATGGATCTCGTTTTACTTGTATTAATATGTAAATTATGAATATGATTGCATATGTGTAAATTTTGGTATGTAGACATATATAAACCGTCCATTTCTTATATCATATGTAGACATAGCAATCAAAAATGAAAAAGTAGACACATGAAAGAGAAAAAAGATACTGTAGAACATATCCATATTATATATATTACACAATTTAGAAAGTGAATTTGAAATCTAGCGGAAAGAGTTGAGGAGAAAAGGATCGAAACCATAATAAAAGTCGCTAAGATAAATTTGGAACCTTTTACCGAAGTATTTGACACACGCAATCCTCTCACTCAAAACTAAAGCTCAACAATTTGCTAATAGCAAGAGTATGAATATAACCCCAAAGTACATCAGAAGATATAACCCCAAAGTACATCGGAAGATATGATTAAGTTATTTCACTAAACGTAAGAGTGAAGGTAGACCTTTCTCCAACAACATAAAATCTTTTATACTATTATATTATAAGATCATGACTTAAAAGTTAATCATAAGAAACTCTAACCGTAAACACGGATTGATATCCAATGAAACATGATAAATTACCCATCACGATAAAACTACCCTAATAATGTACACTGTTCGTGTATATAAGTTAAACTCGAAGATAAAGAATTATGTATATACCATAAGGCTTGTCTGTCTTAATATTCTTGCTACCACCGGCCACAACTCTGAAGAAAGTGATGGCAACCCTTTCACTGTTGTTTTCTCCAAAGTGAAAGTGTGGTTTAGGCTCAATGAGTTCATTACTTGCTTGCCATATTCTTCTATTACTTCTTTTTTCTTGTTTTGCTCTCACTTGTATGCATTGCTGTATTTTTTTCACTTGCATGGTCCCTTGATGATAATAATATTAGTGATGACTTGCACATTGTGATTTACAAGATTTCACGTGGCACCCTATTTACAAGATGCATTGAGGATAGAAGCAGATTAAGTAGCTTTCAACTGTTCCATTGAAACTATTTTTACTGTTTAATCCTAGTTTCTGTTTTTACTATGTAAGTGAATGCTTAATTAGTTAGTTGGTTAGAGTGATTTGGTGTTGAGTTGTATGTTGGTTGAGTCGGTTAGTGTGTGCAAGTTAACTGTCTATAAATAGTGAGCTGTCTAGATATTTTGAACAGTTTTTAGAAATGCAATACAATAGTTTCATTTTTCCCTCTCTCTACACATTGCACTACTTTGCCCTTGACCTCATAAATGGTGGATGAATCTCATGAATGATAGATTGAGCTTCCATATTCAAATTTTCTCATGTTATTAGAGCCAGTGATGGTTCTCTTAGACGAGTTGTTCAGTAATCTCAAAATTTTTTTCTTCTTTATAGAAGTTTTCCTCCTATTAAATGTGTTGTTCTCTTCGTATCCTCTTATTTTTTTTACATCAATTTCAACAATTGTGCCTCCTATGATAGATCAAAACGATTTTTTATTAATTGGTACATCAGACGCTTTTGTTGTGGTTCTGATTCCTATCAAACTGATTGGATTTGAGAATTATGGAGTTTAGAGTTGATCAATGCGAATTGCACTTTTGAGGAAATGGAAGTATGGCTTCGTAACTGGAGAATTCAGCAAGGATTAATATAGAGAGGAGCTTCATGAGCAATGGGAAACATGTAATGCCATTGTTTTAGCATGGATCATGAACGCTGTATGTGAAGAGATTTTAAGTGTGATTGTGTATTGTACAAGTGTCTTTGAAGTTTGACAGAATTTGAAGGAACGATTTGAAAAAGTGAATCGTATGAGATTTTATCAATTGCATAGATAGATTAACACACTCTTACAAGGTACTGATTCTCTCTCGGCTTATTTCACTAAAATGAGAAATCTATGGGGTGGGAATATAATGCTCTTATACACAGTCCCAATTGTGGTTGTCCAAAATCAAAAGAGTATGTTGACCATCTCTCTCAATAGATGTTGATTTAGTTTTTGAGTGGCCTAAATGAATCTTATGATCAAGCTCGAAGGCAGATCCTTTTGAAGGAGTAACTCCAACTATTAACCAAGCTCATGCTATGATAATTGAAGATGAGATTCAACATTTAACTTCCTTTACTGCTATGCCTGATAAATCTGAGCCTATTGCTGTGCACTTTAATAGAAATCAAGGTTTTCATCATGGAAATCCTAATTATAAAGGGAAGAAATGTGAGTATCATCATTTTTATGGTTATACAAAGGACAAATGCTATAAATTGATTGACTGTAAAGTCGAGGAAGAAATCAACTACTCATAAGGGAAATAGCTACTCTAGTGGTTCTTTTCATCAGCCTCATGGCTCATTTGGAAGTCGAGGTGGTCTATAAGCTTTCACTGCACAACATTAGTAAACAAAGTCACTCAAAGTGGTAATTATGCTGCCTCTATTAGTCATGAATTGAACAATGCCTATGTATTTAAAGGACAGGCTTTCACAGAGAATAAATATGAACAGATCATGAATATGTTACATAAGGATACCAAGGAGTTGAAGAAAGCCAATATGACAGGTTTCACTACTTTTTTCTCTCAAATACTTTTGCTCAAAATTAGATAGTCGACTCTGGTGCTTCTCATCACATTACAACACAAAAAAAGGCCCTTGCAATAGAATCAAACTTTCACAGGTCACAACCAGAAAGAGTACAATTACCAACAAGTGACAAAGTAGAGATTTCTCGTGTAGGCGATGCTGATTTTTTAAGAATGAGTTAGTGAAGGACGTTGTAACGCCCCGTAATTTTCTCGACTCAATATCACTTTGTAGCATGCTTAATGAGATGACAACTTGAATGGTGTTTTTTGTTTCTAAGTGTTACGAAAAGGACTTAGTCACATTTTGAGCTCCTAATCTTTAATGATTTTATTTTTGACCTTTCCGACCTTGGAAAGTTAATTTTTAAGTTGATTCATGATCGGGGAGTCAATAGTGCATCTCGGGCAAGTTTTGGGAATTTTTGGACAAGCGTAAGGGCATGTTTGGTACTCTAAAACAACAACTCAGGGCGATATGCCCCTGCCCAGTCCGGCACCTGGGTAAACCCACGATGGAGACAACAGCGCCTCGCCCAGAGTGGCGCTCCAGAGCCCGCGATATCCCAACTAATCCGGGCCGTGTATTTTCTGCAGTCAAGCTCCATATTCTTAAGGACAAATGGGTCATTTTCCTTCACTCTAATTTGCCCAAACACAAAATTGAGATTCGGATTCCACCCTTCCTCCTAAGTGATCTAAGGTACGTGGGGTTTTCCTAAAACTACGTGAGCATTATTAAATCATTTCAATAACATTTAAACATTATGAAATCATGAATTTTGAAGGGGCTTTGGAACTTGTGTTACAATTTTGCTTTATGAGTTCTTTAATAATACTATTACTTTGGTCTTGAGGCCTCTCCCCTAAATTTGATTTATAATCATGTATAAGTATATATATGTATGCGTTTGATAAGTTTAAATGATAAACTGAGAGCATGAACTACTAGAAATCCCCTCTCATGTTTACAAACTTCTTATTTTCGTAAGTTATGATTTATTCGAAATGCATTGTTGGAAGCATGATATAAATGTCTTGAGTATTGTTTATGAATTGATTATGGTTTTAAATTGAAGAGGGGGTGTTTTACTTGGTGCTAAAGGTTAAAGATTTTTATTATAAGATTGCATGATTTGTCACAAGTTATATGACCACCACATGTTTATTGAAATGCTGAAAGGAACGATATTTACATAATTTGATAAATGATTTGAAGTATGAATCTTTGTGGATTATTTGAAATATGATGGTACAAACTTTAAGTTTTAAAAGAAGAGACTGTAATGTGATATTTTATGGCTCAGAAACATGACTTGAAAGTCAATGGTATAATGATACCATATAAATGTATGCCATAATAGAGTAAGAGTTTCAGACTTGATTTTCAGAGAATACATGTTTTAAAGAGCTAAAAATGAGATTAAAGAGGGTTAGGTGGTTTCCCAAAGAAGCCTTGAGTTCAAATAACTCTTATCCCAAAACCGTGTTTTGCCGATATGGGTTCATTATGTCCCCATGAGGGGCCATATGCTGACCTAGTGTCATGTGGCGTATCAAAGACAAAAACTCCAACCCTTGCGACAAACTCAGGTTGGGGGATTGACTTCCGAGTTAAGGGAAGATTCCATATAGCCCATGGGATTTCAGAGTTGTAGGGTATACCACCTAGCACACAGAAATAAAATAAAGAGTGTGTTATGGAGTTCAGATAATTGTGCAGAGACTTTTTAAATATGCCCATGTGTTTTCTTTTCATAAGTATATTTATAAGCTGTTTCTAAATTGCTCTCACCTATGTTGAATAAAAAAATTATTATTTTGGAATTTTTCTGTGTACCAGTACAATTGTTTACCCGCTATATTTCAGTCTCAGTCTAGAGGTCCTGCTAAGCCGGAGAGTTATTCAGAAAAAAGTGAAGTGTGTAGTTGGTGAGCCTTCTCTATTCTAGAAGGCCTACTCCTTTTCAGTCACTTGTTATTTACTTTGGGTTTAGGTCCCCTGGTCCTTGTACCAGTAGGAGACAACTTGTTAATTTTTGTATGTATTAGAGATTTCCCAAAAAGGAACAAATGTTGTCTAGATGTTGATGAATTTTATTCCATATTGATGTACGTAATTTAGAACATGACCATGATTCCGTAATGATTTATATTTCTGCATCCTTTATTTATTGTATGAGTATCGAGCATGATTACCGGATGTAGAAGGGCGCCCGGGCCTCCATGGTTCGGGATGCTCATTTTGGCTAGGGCCCTGGCTTGGGTCGTGACAGATGTGTTTTTTATACCTGGATTAAATTTTAATTTATCGTCTATGGCAAAGATCACCAGAGAACTATCTTGTTTTATTTTACCCTATTTTTTATGCCATTCAAGGCATCTTTCATGGCAGGGTGAAGGAGATTTGTAAGGAGGAAGGAGGTTTAAACTTATTAAAAAATGAATGGGCAATGAATGATGCAGATAGAAGTCAGAAACCTCAGAATTTAGCTGCAAGAGTTTTATCAGAAGATTACAGTCTATGGCATAGAAGATTGGGACATCCTTCATCTCAAATTCTTAAGTTCTTAGGAGTGTCTCATGATATTGATGACACTATCTTGATAAATAAATTTCCAGTTTGCCCATTACCTAAGCAAACTAGACAACCATTTCCTGTTAGTGACTCTAAAACATCTGTATGTTTTGAGTTGTACAAATGGACCTATGGGGCCTTATAAGATTTCAACATTTGAAAAAAACTATTATTTATTGATAGTAGTTGATGACTATAATAGATATACATGGATTCATCTACTGCAACTTAAATCTGAAACGATTGTTGCAATTAAAGATTTTTTCCTCTTTGAGCAAAACTCAATTTTGTGCTTTAGTTAAAGTAGTAAGATCTGACAATGGCACAGAGTTCTTTAACTCTAAATGTAAAGCTTTGTTTCTTAGTCTAGGAATTATACACCAGAGTATTTGTGTAATGCCCCGAGTTTGGTACCCCAGACGTTACACGGTGTTCATAACCCTGAAGGACCACAAACTAACCCTTAACTGATACCTATAACTGAGAACTACATAATATTCTGTAAAAAAATGTATAAAACTTGCGGAAAACTTGCCATAAGGTTCAAACATCTGAAATACAAATGCAAACTGAATACTAATACAACTATCTGAAAAACTCTTGTCTAAAAGCCTTTAACTGTCTTAATAAGGAATTGAATGGGACAATCCCCCAACTAACTCCATCTACTGAAAATACTAAACCTAATGAAATAAAGTGAAATAAGAATCATCTTTGAATGATGAGGACTCACTGCTATCTATTGCTGCTAGCTAAATTTGGACTGCTAAGGGTGCTCTGGAGCTGGTGCTTCTGAACCTATGCTATAAAACACCATAGCATAGGAAAGTATGTGTTAGTACGTGAGAATGTACTGGTATGCTAGATGAGGTAAGGCTAAATGTAAAGGCTCATATGCATGAACTATAGCTGACTGAATAACACGAGTATACTGAATGAGGAATCATATGCATAAATGCATAAACTATAACTGAAATCATAGTAACACTGAATACTGAGTTCAACTAACTGAATTACTGATAACTCAGTTTACTGATGGTTAATTCTAAATACTAATTTACTGACATTTGAGTTTACTAACACTGGGATACTGAATAACTGAGTCTACTGATATTGATCTTAGAGTTTGTCTAATACTGATTGACTGTATTTAAGATCAGTCATATCTAACGAGTGATCTTTGAATCTACTGATACTGATTTTGATTGATGGTACCTAAGATCAGTCCTATCTATCGGGTGATCTCTGAATTTATAGATAATGAAAATGATTGACTGTATTTGAGATCAATCCTATCTAGCAGGTTATCTCTAAATTCTATGGAAATATCTAAGTTCCTTACTGAGCTGAGTGACTGTATCTAACAGTCCTGATTTCTGTAATACTGCAGTGAGTTCTATTACTGAGACTGAATCTAAAAATGAGACTGTGGGAGATAGTTATCTAACCGTCATGCCTCAAATCTGAACTAGTGAGGTCCAACCTATAACCCCAGCTGGAAGGGTGTCAGTACCGTGCCATGGGTAAAGACAACTACTATGGAGTCAGTCCTAATCTAGCGGGTGACCCCTGAGATCAGTCCTATATTAGCGGGTGATCCCCGAGTATATCAATCCTATCTAACGGGTGACATCTCATGCCTACGCTGGCTACGTATTTGTGGAACTTAGGGATTGCTTCTAGGGATCTCAGTCCTATCTAGCAGGTAAGCGTCCATCCCTAGGCTCGCTCGGTGCTGAATGCTACTCCCAACTAAAAGACACTAAACTAATTTCCTAGTTCATACTAGTCTTGACTGAACTATTACTGATCATACTTATTAACTAACTAAATTGATCTCACTGAGTTTCATTGACTGACGGAATACTATTGAATTTTGTTATCTGACTGAATACTGAACTAGAATAGATTAATACTGAGATTACTGAGTCTCTCTAAGTTTTGTAACTGAATGAGTTCTACCGATCATGGAACGACTGAGATTATCTTGAAAACTGACACTGGCTCTAAACAATCAGCTAAATTATTAGGTATTAAATACCCATAGGACTTGATAACATAAATAAATAAGGCATGACAATTCTTGAATAGCATAACAATAGTCTATCATTCAAAATAAAATCAAGGAGGTATCTCTTCAAGCACATGGAATTCTTAAACATGTAAACGTATAGGGATGCATACCAATGTCTCATAATTCATTCTTTAAGGAATGCATTTAAATGGGAGTGCATGCAACATATCATAATTCATTCACTAAGGCCATTCAAAAAACACTTGGCATGCATTAACTTATACTTAATTAGGGATTTCATGCTAACATGACTCTATTTCCTTCACATAAGAATTTTATCAAACATATGGGGAACATACTTTTGTTATACAACAATCAATACATCCAATTAATATGGGTACATCAATAAACTTGCAACATAAAGGGGTTTATCACGAGCATTATACAAATCATCACATGCTAGGACTAAATCATGGAAAGGTTACAAAGGTAAAAGGTGTTATTACTACAACTATACTGGCCACATAAGAGAAAACTATTACAAGTTACATAGATATCCAAGTGATTGGAGAAACAAGAAGAAGAGCAATTACAATAATCCAAGGGGAGTATCAAATCAAGCCTTCTACAGTGGTCAAGGTAGAGGTGGTGGCTATGGACAAGCAACTGCTGGTCAAAACAACAGCCAGATATCAGCTTATAACTTCGTTCAGCCTCAGGCAGAGAAATCATGTTTGGCTGATTAATCTAGTAGCCAGGGAAGTAAAGGCAACAACAATGCTGGTCTGACAAAGGGATAAGGATTCTCAGAAGATGAATACAAGCAGATCATAACATTGATCAATAAAGAAACACATGATTCTGAGCAGGCTAATATGATAGCTACTATCACTTGCTTTTCTAGTTATGTTGTTCCATATGAATGGATGGTAGATTCTGGATCCACAGACCATGTGACAACATACAAGGATGTATTATCACAAAATAGACAAGACAATATATTATAAAATAAACCTATCTACTGGAGATAAGGTGGATATATTACATGAAGGAGAAGCACATGTGCTGAAGAATAAGGTTGTAAGGGATGTATTGTATGTTCTTGATTTCAAACTAAGCCTTTTATCAATGTCTAAGATGACTAAGCAACTCTCTTATTTTGTATTATTTTATCATGACTTCTGTGTGTTTCACGACCTTTACAGTGGCAAGATGAAGAGGATTGGTAAGGAATAAAGAGGATTGTACATCCTCAAGAATGTATGTGGAATGAATGGAATTCTCAATAATGTGGCTCATTAACAACAAGTTGCAGGAGTAGAGATGCATGAATGTAGTCTATGGCAAATAAGGCTAGGACATCCCTCTTCCCAATAATTAAGAACTTTAAATATGTTGAGGCACAGAAGTGATGAAGATATTCTAAATGAGTGTCATGTTTGTCCATTAGATAAATAAACTAGACAAATTCTTCCTATCAGTACATCTAGAGCTTTAAAATGTTTTAATATTGTACATATGGATCTATGGGGGCCTTATAAGACACCCACTTTTGACAAGAAGTACTATTTTCTAACTGTTGTTGATGATTATAGTAGATATACATGGTTGCATCTACTACAATTAAAGTCTGAGTGTATTGTCACCATAAAAAACTTCTTTACTCTAATTCAGAATTAGTTTAGCACTCAAGTAAAAATACTGAGGTCAAATAATGGGATAGAGTTCCTTAGTTCTAAATGTAAAGAGTTGTTTTAGTACTTAGGAATAATACATAAAAGTAGCTGCCCATACACACCACAATAAAATGGTGTGGTTGAGAGAAACACAGACAGATATTGAATGTTTCAAGAGCCATCAGGTTTTAACCACAGATGCCTATCAAGTTTTGGGGCTTGAATGTTAAGGCTATTGTGTATCTTAATAACAGGTTAACATCATCAGCTATTGAGGGTAAAAGTCCTTATGAAATGCTATTCTGTAAAGTATCATCAGTGACACACCTAAGAGTTATTGGATGCAAATGCTATGCTTTAGTACTACCAAAGAGTGATAAGTTCTTTGAAAGAGCTAAAGTTGCAGTGTTGATGGATTATTCTACCACTCAAAAGGGCTGTATATTGCTAGATTGGTGTACTAACAAGTTGTTTCTCATAAGAGATATGGTGTTCAAAGAAGATTCATTCCCTTTTGTAGTAGAGCCAAGCTCAGAATCAACTGTTGATTTCCTTAAGCTGAGTTTACCTGATGTTACTGATGCAGCAACATAAGCAAATGCTTACACAGATCTTGATACTCAATCAGATAAGCCATAAGAGAAAGGTGCATCACCACATAATCCTGATAGTATCCAAGAGAAAGACACTCATAACTTTCCCAGCATAGATGAGTCACCTTCATCACCTGCAGAATTTGCTCCAAGAAGATTATCTAGAGTCATCAAACAACCTACTTGGTTGTTGGACTATACATCACCAGGGAAAAGAAGAGGAACCAGATATCCTATGGCAAACTATATATCTTATGCTAATACTAGTTTAAGATACCAAAGTTTTGTGTTTAGTCTGTCAGTAGAAGTAGAACCACAATCTTACAGTGAAGCTAGCAGAGATAAGAGGTTGACTGAAGCTATGAAATAGGAGGTTAAATCTCTTGAAAACAATCACACTTGGGAGGTAGTTGATATTCCTCTAGACAAGAATATAATTAGATCAAAATAGGTGTACAAGATCAAGTACAAAGACAATGGAGAAGTAGAGAGGTTTAAGGCCAGGTTGGTAGCCAAGGGTTACAGCTAATAGGAGGGACTAGACTACCATAACATATTCTCGCCTGTAGCCAAAATAGTCACAGTGAGAAGTGTTATTGCTTTAGTAGTTTCAAAAGGGTGGTGTATGAATCAGATGGATGTCTACAATGCCTTTCTACAAGGTTATTTAGATGAGGAAGTGTATATGGAAATATCAGATGGTTTCAAGGAGGGAAGGCAACACAAAGTTTGTAGATTAATTAAATCAATGTATGGACTTAAGCAAGCATCAAGGCAGTGGAACATAAAGCTTATTGCAGCATTGATCAATGCAGGATTCACTCAAAGCAGCTATGATTATTCACTCTTTACCTTAAAGAAGTCAGAAGGTATGGTGGTGATTTTAGTCTATGTAGATGATCTTCAGATAACAGGTGACAATTCAAACATGATAAATGCAGCAAAAGGTACTCTCCATCAGCAATTTAAACTTAAGGATCTAGGTAAACTTAAGTACTTCTTAGGCACTGAAGTGTTAAGGTCTGCAAGTGGAGTAATATTGAACCAAAGAAAATATATATTGGAGCTTATATCTGATACAGGGTTTGCTGTTGCTAAGATAGGTCTTACTCCATTAGAGACTAATATCAAGCTAACCTTTGATAAAGTTGATGAAGTAGCAGGGGTTAAAGAAGATATTATTCTCAGGGATATAACATCATATCAAAGACTTATTGGAAAACTGATGTATGCAACAGTAACAAGACCTGGCATCAGTTATACAGTACAGAAATTGAGTCAGTTCATGTAACAACCAAAAAATCAAATTTAAAGGCTGCAAATAGGGTGATAAGATACCGAAAAGGAACTGTAGGACAAGGTATATGGCTCAAGTCACAACCTACTGTAGAGTTAGTTTGTTGGTGTGACTCAATTTGGGTTGTATGTCTAAATACTAGGAGGTCTGTTATAGGTTATGTGGTGCAGCTTGGTGGTTCATTGATATCCTAGAAGTCCAAAAAATAGCACACTATCTCTAGAAGCTCTTCTTAGGTAGAATATAGGAGCATGGCCTCAATTTTGGTAGAAGTAACATGGTTGGATGGACTATTTGTAAAATTAGGGGTCCCTATCACTAAACCTATTATCATCTTTAGTGATAACAAATCAGCTATTCAGCTAGCTGTTAACCCCATATTTCATAAGAGGACTAAACATATTGAGGTGGACTATCACTTTATCAGATATAAGATCAAATAAGGGTTGGTTCAACCCATTTATGTGAAGACAAATCAACAAGTTGCAAACATCCTCACAAAGGGTTTGAGTCATGATCAACACTCACATCTCATAAGCAAGCTTGCGGTGCTCAATATTTTGCACCCTACAACTTAAGGGGGAGTGTTGAAACTTATAGGATTAATATTCAGTATACATATTCTATTATATTAGTTAGTTAATAGTTGGTTAACACTGTTTAGTTAGTTAACACTATTTCATTGCTTGTTATTTGAATCGGTTGAGAGATGTCAAGTTGATTAGTTGGCTGGCCACTTGATTAAGTTGGTAGGAGGTTGTTAGGAAGCTTTTAGATAATCACTTGTTAGTCATGTGAGTCTATAAATAGGTAGAATGAACTCACATTATACATAACTCAATATACAAAGTTTCTTCTTAGCTCAATTTCTATCTTCTTTCCTTCTTCTCATCAAGCTCAGTAACTACTGCAATGGCAGTTGTGTGTGAGTGTGTAAGAGCTTGAGATATATTTCAACAGCTATGCTTCATGACTAAAATAAGGAAATAACCAATCACTTGATACCAAATCTCATTCAATGTGTTGTCACATAAAGAACAAAATGTTTACATGGAAACCATCTTGATCAAGGGAGGAAAAAACCAGGACCTACCATGTAGTATTTTCAACCACTCCACTAACTTCAAGCCAAAACATGATTGCAGAATCCAATAACCACAAAGATTAAACTGTTTAATCCTAACTCCAATAATCCAGCAGATTAAATGTAAAGATAGACAGTGAGGGAAGTGATCGAAGCATTTCCCGCAAAATTTATGAAAGGCTCAAGGAAGAAATGAGTTTTCTTCTCATAATAGATAATGTTTGGGAACCTATAAATTTGGATAATATAGGTGTGTCCCAACTTGCCACAAGAGGCAAAGTAATTATAACTTCTCAATTTTTGAGTGTTTGTAGCCAAATGAAAACAAATGTTGAAATTAAGGTTTACATATTGAACGAGGATGAATCTTGGCAACTGTTTTCCAAAAATATGGGAGATATTATCAATCTAGACCAAATTCATCCACTGACAAATGAAATTGCAAGATACTGTGGCGGTTACCTTTAGCAATCATTGTTATTGGATCATTGATGAGAGGGAAGACGAGGGTTGAGCTCTGGGAAGATGCTTTGAAATCACTTAGAATGTCCGAACCTCATAGAAAAGTTGTAGAAGATAAGGTTTACAAGGTCATCAAGTGGAGTTTTGATCCTTTTGGATCTTAAGATATTAAATCATCCTCGAAGCAAAAAAGCAAATATGTGAACAAAGAGAGAGGTTACATTCAAAGTTGTTTCATGTATTGCTCCCTATATCCAGCGACTATTCCAACAGATGATCTGATACATTGCTGGTGGACAGAGGGGTTGCTTGGTGAACATGACACATACAAAGAATCCTACAACAGGGGAATCACAATGATTAAGAGATTAAAGGATGAATGCTTGCTAGAATCCCATGGGACAGATTCTGCAAAGATGCATGACGTGGTTCGAAATGTTGCTAGATGGATAGGTAATTCCATTGGGGATGAACACAATCTTGTTTTTCAAGATGGAATTGGATTGACTGAGATATCATATATTAAAGTATCAGCTTCTGTCAAGAGAATATCTTTTGCAAGCTACAATATCTCTCACCTACTTGATAACTTCTTTATTATTGTAAGATAATGGTCACCTTTGGGATATTCCCCATGAATTCTTTTTGGCATTTCTATCCCTAAGAATTTTGATTTGACCAAAACAGGTATTAGAGCACTTCCTTCTTCCATCAATAGTTTATGTCAACTACTATCAAAAGAAGGGGAAGAAGAACTTGAAAACAACAAGCTGAACCAACAACAAAATGGAGCTATAAATTGCTGCCAGAAAACAAACTGCAGAGAAGAAGATCTGAAACTTGTTTTGTACTCTTATTTGTTTCTCTTGGTTGATAATTGCATAGACTACACACATATATATAGCATGTGTGTGACTAATACAAACCACAATAAGGTGACGTACTTTGAAATAACTTTTATATTACTCTTGATACTTTGATTTCGTAATCAATTAGAGATTTTGGATTTTACTCTTTGATCATTGTGCAAGTTATTATGAATGACTAACTTCCTTAAATAGGGTTGTGGGAACCTAGGCTGATTAGCTACGTAAGAGAAGTGGGAGATTTATCTATTCTACTTTAGTTGCAGGTATTGCGACCTTATTTGTATTAACTGGACCCAAACTAATGCAGAAGCTTAGGAATTGCCTTTATTAGAGAACGTCCTCACAAGGGAGTTCAAGGTTGGGAAAAGAAGGTTACAATAGTGATTCGAGGCTATCAAACCTCATCTAATAAACTCGAGACTCAAAAGGTGAGAGTTGTACTAAAGTTATAAACAAAGGACAACAAGGCAACACCCTAAGACTTACAAGGTAAAGGGTGAAATCTTCTAAAATGTTCACAAGATGGTTGATAGTATATAGCCATTAAACTTTGTATGTAGAGAAGGATATTAGGTGGATCAAACATGAGAATTTTACATAGTTGTGAATCCAGGGGGAACACAACCCTAGTATTCATCTTCTACTATTTACAAACTCAAACATTCAAGTTTGTTTACTTACTGCTGACTTTAAATTCCCCCATTTACTTTTTGCACTGCTCGTGGATTATGCCAAGTTTAAGATACTATTCGATATCTTCCCTGGGGGATAAACCCCAACCTTAGTTGGGCTACAATATTTGGCATCGACTGCAGCATACTTCTTTGAAGGTTAGTTTTGGGCGATATCAAATTTTGACACCATTGCTGAGGAAGATAGTGTGAATTGATGATTGAAGTTGGTGAAGTTTGGGAGTTTTTTATTTTTTATTTTTAGTTGGGTATACGTTAGTGTATGTCTAGCACCAAGATTCAAGGAAATCCCTTACTCCCTATTGATCCTAAATATGAGAGAATTTTGCAAACACCATAAATGATTTTAGAGCAAGTTCATGATTGTGTTCGTGTTAGGGTCTAAGATGCTCAAAATTTTCCTCCTCTATCTATTTATCCATAAATATTGCCAATAGATAGACAGGTTTATTTTTAAAAGAGAAAGTTGAAGAGAGAAGAGTGGTTGAGGAATCTAGGTTAGCTCAATAGGAATAGCTACCCCAATCAAGACCAATAGCCTATTAATGTGCAGTAATCAATGGTGGTCAGGAAAGATATAGGGGTGGAAGAGATAAGAGTAGTCCCAGCCTATCAGTACTTGCCATCGTATAATGAAGATAAAGATATGGGTTATGTAGAGACTACTACTACTAGAGCCATTGTTCCACCAATTTTACCCCTTAATGTGAAGTTTGATATTACCAGTGCAATGATCCATCTACTAAATCTAAAGGGTGTACTTTCGGGAGCAGTAACAGATGATGCAAATATTCATCTACCTAATTTTACCAGGATATACACTTCCTATACTATCCTTGGGGTGGATAAGAAAGCATTAAGGTTATGGTTATTCCCTTCTTCACTGATAGGTAAAGCATCATTGTGGCTAGGAGAGCTCCCTGGAGGATCAATCATGAGTTAGCATGACTTGAGTAGATAGTTTCTAATCTATTTTTCCCTCTTGCCAGCATGTTGCAGTTAAAGGAATCTAGAACATGAATCACAACTCAAAAATAATATAAATATGAACTTCAACTCACATAAATCATGAAAATCATAAATATTCAATCTTTATAATTTGAAAAGGGTTCTTGAACATCTTTGTAACACCCCGCATTTTGGGCTAGAATAAAACTCATAATTTCAATGCGTTGCTAGACCCCAAAGCCATAAAATCCTATGCTAATAGGGCATGCTAATTATTGTGTAGCATGTGAATACACTCAAGATTGAATTTAGATGATAAAGGTCCTTCAACTCAAGGACGAGTTGACACTATTTCGATCGACTAAGTTTTAGTAGACGTTGTAAAGTGTGTCAGATTCCATCAACCATAACTCTCTGTGTATGTTGAATTAGGAAGCTACTATGTGTCAAATTATAGGTATTCAAGTTAGCTTGCCAATGATACCAATTTGGCTAAAATCCAACAACCGAGCAAGAAGTTATGGTCCTTTTAAGTGATAAGTGATGCCTAACCAATCGCCATGGCCACTGGAAAGCATAGTCGATAGCCTAGGCGGCGCCTATATGAACATAGGCGATAGCCTTGGTGGCACCTATGTAAACATAGGCGATATCCTAGGCGGCTCCTATGTGAAGATAGGTGATGGGATGGGTGGCGCCTATGTAAGGAATTCTGGTGAATTAAACACTCTCTGTTAAGGACAACTTGATCCTTTTCCACCCTTACTTAGCCCTAAAACACGAGATTTAGTTCCAAGGACCCCAAAATACATATTATTTCTTCAAAAGTGCTCAAGATTATCCTTAGGGTTTCAAAAATAAAAACCCAAATATTTCAATACTTGACCGTAGGTTTTCAAAGATAATTACATATTTGGAATCACCAATCCTCAAGCTTCAAGAAACATCTATTATCCTTGGAAATAGAGGTACGTGGGGTTATCCAAAAATCTCAAGGGTATAGTTTGATGAATATTCATGCTTTTAAATGGGGGTTTTCAATCAAATGCTACTATCTTGCTTTCGATGTGGTTTCTAAGTCATTTTCTTTATTTCATGGGAATTATTTGCCTATATACTTCAATGGTTGAAACCATGCATATGTGATTTGAGATTTTCCATGGAAATTTGATAAATATGAATGATAAATTGTTTTCAAATTCCCATGATAATGTTTTGATACTCCATATTGTATTGTGATCAACAAAAGAGAGCATGAATTTCAAATAAATATTGTTCACCACTTGTAAATGATGAAGCACCTTGATTTTTACATGATTATGCATATGTCGATGTGATATTGATGACTTGCAAGTGGGGTATGACGATACCCTACAGAATA
This sequence comes from Capsicum annuum, assembly GCF_002878395.1. Taxonomy (NCBI): domain Eukaryota; kingdom Viridiplantae; phylum Streptophyta; class Magnoliopsida; order Solanales; family Solanaceae; genus Capsicum; species Capsicum annuum. Next base: position 247,028,505 of record NC_061111.1, on the reverse strand, counting down.
CGATATGCGATTTAATAAGATGAAATTTGAATGCATTGATTTTACATGAGAAAGGTGGATGCCCGAAGAAGGCGTTTGAGACACAAGCGGCTCATCGCTAGAAGAACGTGTTTCCCGACACAGAATATCGGTACCATGCTTTGTGGTCTTGCGTACCTGATATTATATTATCCCAAATTGCGATTATGGTTAGGAGCCATGCTTTGTGGTCTTGTGCACTACCATTTTGATTTGGGTCGAGACACCATGCTTTGTGGTCTTGTGTGTCTCTCCCTCACTTATATTCTAATCTCGGCGGCAACCGAGGTTTGATAGTTGGTGTAAATTATGTAGGGTATTCCACCTAGCTCAGTTACATTTCATTATTGTTGAGAAAAACTATTGCATTACACCCATGTATTTTCAAATGATTTGATACGAAATTGCTTTATAATGGCTCTCAACTATATTATGTAAAAATATTATGTTTTGCTTTGATATCTCTGCGTGCTAGTACTTTTGTGCTGACCCCCTCCCCTCTCCAACCACTCAGGTTTAGAGGCCCAGTATAGGGGTCAAGAGAATCAGTAGATCATTCAGATAGAGTTGCAAAGACAAGTGGTGAGCCTTCTATGTTTTGGATGGTATTATGTCCTTTTGTCCTTTTATCTTATATTAAGTTTTGGGGGTCTATTGGGGGCCTTTTCCTAGTTTTCAGATAGATATTTTTTCAGTAATGTAGTAGAAATTTCGCAGACGGTTTTAGAGATGTTGATTTAGATTGTGGGACACTATTTCCCATTTTTGTTTACATATGATTCTTGACCATGTTTCCGTTATATTGTGTTTCTTCCGCATTACTTTGATCATATGAATTATGTACATGATTATCAGATAGATAGGGGTGTTTCGAGCCTCCATGGTTTAAAATGCTCGTCACGGCCAGGCCCTGGTTTGGGTCGTGACAAACTTGGTATCAAAGCGCGGTTTATGGATCCAGGGTGTCTACAAAATCTCATCAGGTAGAGTATTGTTTATGGGTGTGTAGCACGCCATACTTATAAGTAAGATGCTGGTAGGTATTTAGGAAATGTTTCCCTTCTTTGTGATTTAGTTCGTGCTTCAGAGTCTGAACTGTCCCCTAATCAATGATCACTTGTGTTTCAGAAACACAGTTATACCTCCACGTCGTATCATCGATCAGAATGCTCAGGCAGATGAGGTCTGTCCCACCTATGGGATGTAGACTCGTTATAGGGCTCACACTTCAGAATTTTTCCCTTCTCCGAGAGTCCCTCCAGTCCCGACCAGTCCACCTCGGGCTCCGCGGACTAATGCCAACCATCCCCCAACTACTCAAGAAGGTATTTCAAATGCAGAATTTAGATGGTCTATTCATATACTGACACAGTTAGTATCTAACCAGGCTCAGTGATCAGAAGATATTAGGTCTGCATTTGTTACATCTGAGGCTACTAAAGTCGGACATTTCATGAAGATGAACCCACCTAAGTTCACTTGCACCAAGGTGGAGGAATATCCACAAAGTTCGTGAATGGGATGGAAAATATCTTTAAGGTGATGCATGTGGATGATGTTGAAGGGGTGGATCTAGCAACCTATTAGCTCAAAGACATTACGAATCAGTGGTATACCGACTGGGAAGATGAAAAAGGTGAAAGAGCTGAGCCCATAGTTTGGGGCGTATTTGTGGAAGATTTCCTTGATCGATTCTTTCCTCTAGAGTTGAGGAAGGCCAAAGCGGAAGAGTTTATGAATCTGAAGCAGGGCGGTATGAGTGTCCAGGAGTACACTTTGAAGTTTAATAAACTAGCCCGCTATGCACCAGAGTTGACTAGTAATATGAGGGCCTGGATAAGGAAATTTGCATCCAGCCTTACTGATGACCTGTTACTTGACTGCCAGGTGGATATGTTGAATAAAGAGTTCGACTTTGATCAACTAACCGTTCATATGCATCAAGTGGAAGAGAAGAAGAAAAAGATTGCTGAATCTAAAGAGAAAGACAGACAGGCTAAAAGAGCTAGATCTGTGGATCAGCACCAGAGTCAGCCGCAGAGTGGTAACTAGGGCAATAAGTGGTCGAAGAAGAAGAAGTTTTGGAATAATGCACAGTCAGCAACTAGTGCCTCAGCACCCAAACCACCTATAGAAAGACAAACTTAGAGTTTTCAGACTCCTCATGGGTCCAAAGCTCTAGGTACACAGTCTTAGGGAAGTGTGGACCAGCAGCGGCATACTCGTCCGCAGTGTGAGGTTTGCGGAAGGAATAATCTAGGAAAGTGCTGGTTTGAGGGTAGAAACTGCTATACTTATGGCAAAGTGGGTCACCTTTAGAGAAATTGTCCATCTACTGGAGTAAATATGGGGAGAGGGGAGGGGCTAAGTCCCAAGCCGCCTCTATATCTCCTTTTCCTAAGGATGCCCCTTCAGCTACAGGGAATAGTTGCAACCGGTTATATTCTTTGACTAACCACCAGGAGGCGAAAGTTTCACCACATGTTGTCACCTGCATGTTACAAATATTTTCTCGTGATATTTATGTATTGCTTGATACCGGGTCTACTTTATCCTATGTGACCCATTATGTGGCTGTTGGTTTCAGGTTTGAGCCTGAAGTTATTGTAGAACCCTTCTCTGTTTCTCCTCCTGTAGGTGATTCTGTTGTTGCTAGAAGGGTATATAGAAATTGTGTCATGTCTGTTCATAGTAGGAAAACTGTGGCAGACCTTATAGAACTGGATATGATAGATTTTGATACCATTCTTGGGATGGACTGGCTCCATTCGTGTTATGCCACCCTTGATTGCAGAACCTGAAAGGTCACATTTTTTTTCTGAATGAGACACCAGTTATATGGGCAGGGAGTTCAATGGAACCTAGAGGTCACTTTATCTCTTATCTTAGAGCCCGAAAGCTCATCTCCAAAGGTTGTATGTATCATCTAATTCAAGTAAAAGATTCAAAAGTTGGAAACATTCCTCTACAGTCAGTCCCTGTAGTAAATGAATTTGCAGAAGTCATTCTCAAAGATCTTCCAGGGATACCCCCTGATAGGGAGATAGATTTTGGCATTGAGAGGTTCCCAAACACTCATCCTATTTCTATTTTGCCATATAAAATGGCTCCCACAGAACTAAAGAAGTGAAAGGAACAACTTGAAGACCTCCTAGACAAAGGTTTTATTCTTCCTAGTGTTTCCCTATGGGGTGCACCCGTGCTCTTCATACGAAAGTAGGATGGGACCCTTTGGATGTGCATAGATAGACTACTGTCAGTTGAATAACGTCACGATTAAAAATAAATATCCTCTTCCTAGGATTGATGACCTTTTTGACCAGCTTCAGGGTGCCAAGTGCTTTTCAAAAATAGACCTTCATATGGGTTATTACCAGTTGAAAGTTAGGGAGTCAGACATACCTAAGACAGCCTTTCAAACCCGATATGGTCACTATGAATTTCTAGTCATGTCCTTCGGGTTGACTAACACACCTGCAGCCTTCATGGATCTTATGAATAGAGTGTTCTGTCAGTTTCTTGACTTGTTCGTCATTGTATTTATTGATGATATTCTGATCTATTCTGAGAGTAAAGAGGATCACACCAATCATCTCCGAATTATCCTTCAAACTCTTAAGGATCATCAGCTGCATGCCAAATTTTCTAAGTGTGAATTCTGGTTAGACATTATTGCCTTCCTGGGGCATATTGTGTCCAGTAACGGGATAAGAGTGGATCCCCAGAAAGTTGAAGCAGTGAGAAAATGGCCCAGACCCATAAATCCAACCGATATTCGGAGCTTCTTGGGTTTGGCGGGGTATTATAGAAGGTTCATAGAGAGTTTTTCTTCCATAGCTGCTCTGCTTACTAAAATGACTTAGAAAAAGATAAAGTTTGTGTGGTCTGACTTATGTGAAAATAGTTTTGAGAAATTAAAGGAAAAGCTGACTACTGCTCCTATTTTAACCCCTCCCAAGGGTGCAGATGATTTTGTGGTTTATTGTGATGCATCCCGTGTGGGAGTTGGTTGTGTATTGATGTATCATGGTAAGGTGATAGCTTATGTATCTAGGAATTTAAAGGTGCATGAGCGCAATTACCCCACTCATGACTTAGAGTTAGTAGCCATGGTGTTTGCACTTAGAATCTGGAGGCACTATCTCTATGGAGGGCATGTTGATATTTATACTGACCATAAAAGTTTACAGTATGTTTTCTCACAGAAAGAATTGAACCTCAGGCAGAGGCGCTGGATGGAGCTTTTAAAAGACTATGATATGAGTCTGCATTACCATCCGGGCAAGGCAAATGTTGTAGCCGACACCCTCAGCAGGTTGTCTATGGGCAGACTTTCTCATGTAGAAGAAGGAAAGAAAGAGATGGTGAAGGATATTCACCGCCTTGCAAATCTGGGAGTGCGACTCTTACATTCTAAAGATAGAGGGGTGATTGTTCATGAGTTAGTGAAGTCATCTCTTTGTGATGAAGTTAAGGAGAAGCAGGTTGAAGATCCCATCTTGATGCAAATTAAGAAAGATGTGGGTCAACAAAAGGTTATGTTGTTTGAAATTGGTGGTGATGGTATTGTGAGATTTTAGGGTAGGTTGTGCGTTTTGAATGTCGATGGGCTATGGGAAAGAATCCTTAATGAGGCACACATTTCGAGGTATGTAATTTACCCAGGCTCTACTAAGATGTACCATGATTTGAAAACCTTATATTGGTGGAATAAAATGAAACGTGATGTAGCTGATTTTGTGTCGAAGTGTTTGAACTGTCAACAAGTGAAGGTAGAACACATGAGGCCGGGTGGTACTTCTCAAGAGATAGCCCTGCCTTTATGGAAGTGGGAGATGATAAACATGGACTTTATTACCGGACTTCCAAGATCCCGAAACCAGTATGATTCTATATGGGTGATTGTAGATCGGTTGACCAAGTTAGCCCACTTTTTGCCTATGAGGACTAATTATTTGGGAGAGGTTTATGCTAAGATTTATATTGAGGAGATAGTTCTATTTCATGGGGCACCAGTGTCCATTATATCCGATAGAGCTACGCAGTTTTCATCTCAGTTTTGGAGATCCTTTCAGAAGGGTTTAGGTACACAAGTGAATTTGAGCACAACTTTCCACCCTCAGATGGATGGGCAAGCTGAGCGTACCATTCAGACCCTCGAAGATATATTGAGGGAATACGTCATTGATTTCATAGGTAGTTGGGTAGATCAGCTGCCACTGGTTGAATTTGCTTACAATAATAGCTACCATGTAATCATCAAGAAGGCTCCTTTTGAGTCTTTGTATGGAAGGAGATGTAGGTATCCGATAGAACGGTGTGAAGTGGGTGAGACTCAGTTATATGGGCCTGGTCTTGTTCATCAGGCGATGGAGAAAGTTAAAATCATTAGAGAACGACTCAAGACTGCTCAGAGTCGTCAGAAGTCCTATGCCAATGTTCAGAGAAGAGAACTACAGATTGAAATTGGTGATTGGGTGTTTCTCAAGGTTTCTCCTATGAAAGGAGTTATGTAGTTTGGAAAAAGGGGTAATTAAGACCTCGTTACGTAGGTCCATATCAGATTCTAAAGAAGATTGGTACAGTTGCATATGAGTTAGAATTGCCTGCAAGTTTGGGTTCTGTTCATCCGGTATTCCATGTATCCATGTTGAAGAAATGCATTGGAGATCATTCTATGGTATTTCTAGTAGAGGGAATCAAAGTGACAAACTCCTTATCTTACGAAGAAGATCTCCTTGAAATTTTAGATTGCCAAGTTCGAAAGCTGAGGAATAAGGAGATAGCCTCAGTAAAGATACCGTGGAGGAATTAGAAAGTTGATGAAGCAACTTGGAGGTCAGAAGATGACATGAGAATTAGATATTCCAATTTGTTTGCTTCGATGGAGAAGGAGACAGAAGGTACTATTCCTATCTTATCTTTCCTAGTCCATTATTATGCTTGAAATCGTGTCTGTCTGTGTCCCGCATCATCATTCGGGGACAAATGATCCTAAGGGGGGGGGGGGGATAATGTAACGCCCCACATTTTGGACAAGAATAAAAACCATGATTTTGATGCGTTGCTAATCTCAAAGCCATAAAATCCTACGCCAATACGGCATATTAATTATTATGTAGCATGTGAATCCGCTTAGGCTTGAATTTAGACCATAGAGGTCCTTCAACTAGAGGATGAGTTGAAACTATTTCGATCGACTAAGGTTTAGTAGACATTGTAAAGTGTGTCAGCTTCCATCGACCATAACTCTCTGTGTATGTTTAATTAGGAAGACTACTATGTGTCAAATGATAGGTATTCGAGTTAGATTTCCAATGATACTAATTTCTCTAAAATCCAACACCCGAGCAAGAAGATATAGCCCTTCAAAGTGATAAGCGACGCCTAACCAATCGCCCATGGCCACTGGAAACCATAGGCGATAGCCTAGGCGACACCTATGTAAATATAGGCGATAGCCGACGCTGCGCCTATGTTAAGATAGGCGATGGGATAGGCGGCGCCTATGTAAGGAATTCTGGTGAATTAAACACTCCGTGTTAAGGACAAAGTGGTCCTTTTCCACCCTTACTTATCCCTAAAACACGAGATTTAATTCCAAGGACCCCAAAATACAAATTCTTTCATCAAAAGTGCTCAAGATTCTCCTTAGGGTTTCAAAAATAAAAACCCAAATAGTTCAAGACTTGATCGTAGGTTTTCAAAGATAATTACATATTAGGAATCACCAATCCACAAGCTTCAAGAAACATCTATTATCCTTGGAAATAGAGGTACGTGGGGTTATCCAAAAATCTCATGGGTGTAGTTTTATGAATATGCATGCTTTTAAATGGGGGTTTTCAATCAAATGCTAATATCTTGCTTTCAATATGATTTCTAAGTCATTTTCTTTATGTCATGGGAATTGTTTGCCTATATACTTCAATGGTTAAACCATGCATATGTGATTTGAGATTTTCCGTGGAAGTTTGATAAATATGAATAATGAATTATTTTCAAATTCCCATGATAATGTTTTGATACTCCATATTGTATTGTGATCAACAAAAGAGAGCATGAATTTGAAATAAATATTGTTCACCACTTGTAAATGATGAAGCACCTTATTTTTTACATGATTATGCATATGTGGATGTGATATGGATGACTTGTAAGTCGGGTATAACGATACCTTATAGAATACGATATGTGATTGAATAAGATGAAATTTGAATACATTGATTTTACATGAGAAAGGTGGATACCCGAAGAAGGCGTTTTAGACACAAGCGGCTCATCGCTGGAAGAACGTGTTTCCCGACACAGAATATTGGTACCATGCTTTGTGGTCTTGTGTACCTGATATTATATTATCCCAAATTGCGATTATGGTTAGGAGCCATGCTTTGTGGTCTTGTGCACTACCATATTTGATTTGGGTCAAGACACCGTGCTTTGTGGTCTTGTGTGTCTCTCCCTCACTTATACTCTAATCTCGGCGGCAACCGAGATTTGACAGTTGGTGTAAATTATGTAGGGTATTCCACCTAGCTCATTTGCATTTCATTATTGTTGAGAAAAACTATTGCATTACACCCATGTGTTTTCAAATGATTTGATACGAAATTGCTTTATAATGGCTCTCAACTATATTATGTAAAAATATTATGTTTTGTTTTGATATCTCTGCTTGCCAGTACTTTTGTGCTGACCCCCTCCCCTCTCTAACCTCTCAGGTTCAGAAGTCCAGTCTAGGGGTCAAGAGAATAAGTAGATCATTCAGACAGAGTTGCAAAGACAAGATGTGAGCCTTCTATGTTTCGGAAGGTCTTATGTCCTACAGTCCTTTTATCTTATATTCATTTTTGGGGGTCTACTGGGGGCCTTGTCCTAGTTTTCAGATAGATATTGTTTCAGTCATGTAGTAGAGATTTCGTAGACGGTTTTAGAGATGTTGATTTAGATTGTGGGATACTATTCCCCATTGTCGTTTTCATATGATTCTTGACCATGTTTCCGTTATATTGTGTTTCTTACATATTACTTTGATCATATGAATTATGATCATGATTATCAGATAGATATGGGTGTTTCGGGTCTCCATGGTTTGAAATGCTTGTCACGGCCAGGCCCTGGTTCGGGTCGTGATACTCTTGGGTAGAAGGGACCCAAGAATCATTATCTAACATACCTTAGTTCTTGATTTTAGGAAGACTGACAGAGAGACTCTTGAATTTGGATCTTCAATTGAAAAACCCTAACTTGTTCTTGAGAGAAATTAAGAGAAGAGAGTATATTTTAGGGGAAAATAGGGTTGAATCTCGTGTTGTAGGGTTATAGGGGTGGGAAAGTGACCCAAATACCCCTCTAGATGCGGATTTTAAAAAGCTGAAAATTGGACACCGATGCGGTTATCAACATGGCGCATCGATGTCATCAACGCGATACTCGATGCATCGCGCCATGATCGCGCCAAGCCTCAGTACTTTTGAATGAAAAATCTTGCACAATATTAGCCAACGTGATAGGCAACACGGTGCACCTATATCGCATTGGTCCCCTATTTTGGGACACCAAACGTGGTCTAAATACGGTCCAAAAAATTTGAAACTCATTTGGGAATACCTACTGACATAGATGATCATGAATCAACTTATAGATCAACATTTAAGGGTCGTATGGGTCGATAAATAAGATTTCCAACTTATGAAGGTTAAAAAGATTCTAAGTGTAAACACTTAGTTGAAGTTTCTAAGTCTAGACCTCTTTTTAAGCTTTAATAGACTGATTAAAACTTGGAATTTTGTGGGGTCTTACAATCTATGCTCACACACCATAAAACAATGGTGTAGTGGAGAAGAAGCATGGATATATTCGAAATGTGGCTAGAGCTATTAGATTTTAGTCCTTGTTATCGATTAAATTTTGGGGTATAAGTATCAAAACTGCAGTATACTTGATAAATAGGTTCCATCTCATGTTATAGATGGTAAAATACCATACGAGTTGCTGTTTTCCAAGTCTCCAAATGTCATGACTGAACTGAGGCCCCGACCGTGATGGGAATCCTAAACTATCAAGGCCCGAGAGACCCCTTAGCATGTAATCATAAGCATAACTCATCTATTATAATAATGCGGAAAGAAACTAGAAACATGATAGTTCTATTATTCAACTTTGGAATGCGGAATATAAGTCCATAAGAAAACCCAAAACCATCTATAACAAGTTTATGAAGTCTCTACTGAACTAAAAAAAATCTATCTAAACCGGGACAAGGCCCCCGGCCGGACCATAAACTAAAATCAGAAGAATCCAACAACATATGTGAAAAAAATGCCTTCCAAAATAAGAGAGGCTCAACAACTCTGAATTCTGGTAACGATCTATTGTTTAGTTGGACCACGAGACAAGACCTTAGAACCTGAAATATAGGGAGTCAATACACAAAGGTACTGGTACGTAGAACAATCCCAAATAACATATTTTTATACAACATAGGTGAGAACATTTTATAAAATATTTAACATAAGATAAATGAAAACACATGGGCATTGTTTGATGAGTTTCTCAACATTTCTATAAATCACTGCTCAACCCCTTTATTTTACTTCTGATCTAGGTGGTACACCCTATATATATATAATCTCATGGGCTATATGGAATCCTTCCTTGACTCGGCGGTCAATCCTCCAACCTAAGTTTGTCACAGGGGTTGGAGTATCTGAATCTGATACACCAAAGGGCACAAGGCCAGCGTATAATCCTATAACACCCCATATCATTCTTGACTTGATACCACTTATAGATGCATGTATAGGGTATTTAAATGCTAAACATTTTCTAAATGTTGAAAGACTTAGTCATATTTTAAGTCCTTAACTTCAATGATTTCTAAATTGGTCTTCCCAAGACCGAGACGTAGGGTTATTGGTTGGCTCATGTTTAGGGATGTAAAGGGCATGTCTTAGGGATGTTTCAGATTTTTTGGATGAGGTTTAAGCCATGTTTGGATCACTAAAACAGACGGTCACCTTGATTACACCCCATCGCGGTGCCTATGGTGATGAGCCCTATGGCACGATGCGATGGACTTCAAAACTGGGATCCAATCACGAAGTTAATTTCCTAAGGATAGTTTCATCTTTTCCCCATAGAACCAAGTAATAATAACACGAAATTAAGTTTTCATTAAGACATTATATTCCAAATATTACTCAATTTCTCTCCCATCTAAAACCTAACTCCTCTCTCAAAGATCAAGAGTTCAATTTCAAAGTTCAGGATTCTCAAGAAAGTGTCAAGATTAGGGTTCCTATCTTCAAACTAAGGAACCTAAGGTACGTGGGGCTATCCTAAAACACATGGGCATTGGTTTTATGATTTCTTCAAACTTAAATATATATATATATATATATATATATATATATATATATATATGTTATTGGCTTTAGTAAATTGTTTTAATAGACTGCATTGTGAAACCAATTTGATGAAATTATGTTATTATTATGGGTTTCTCTAAAGGTTTGATTTATAAATTTTGTGCTTATGTGATTTGAATTTGAAAGGTGATATATGAATGTAACTTGTGTGATTTTACTCTCCATGATGACATTTATGTACTCTACGTGATATGTATTATAAATTGTTTTGAGAGCATGATTTAAGAGCACTTGTCGATCATTAGTTTTATCTTTAACTATGTATGGGATGATTTATGAATGAGGTTAACTTATTGAGTCTTAAAGGATTTTCCCTAATCATAGTTCATGTGTTGAATAAACTGTATGACCACCATATCTTAATGTCCTGTAAAGAAAGTTGGGTTGCATGAGTTTTATATGACTTTGATAATGAGACTCCACATGTGATTTAATAAAATCTTCGGTGGTCATTTACAAGTTTTGAATGACAATATGAATGACTTACAAGTATGGGTATGACGATACCCTGTTGCTATATTCCCTTAATAACAATGACAAAAGATTTGTTAATAAGCATGTGTTACATTTTAAGAGGCTAAAAATTGGGCTTTAAGAGAGCTAGATAGTTACCTGAAGAAAGCACGAGTTGAAAGACTCCATTTTGAAAACTGTGGTTTGTCGACTCGGGATTATGGTACCTTGCTTTGTGGTCTTGTGTACCATGGTTCATGTCGTCCCAACTTGGTACTATGGTTAGGAGCCATGCTTTGTAGTTTTGTGCATGACGTGTTGATTTGATTTGGAATTATGGAACCATGCTTTGTTGTCTTGCATTTCCCCCTTATTGATACCCCAATCCTTGTGGCAAACTTAGATTGGGGGTTTGGCCACCATGTCAAGGGCGGATCCCATATAACCCATGGTATTTTAGACTTTTAGGGTGTACTGTCTATCTTAGAAGTAAAATAATAAGTGGAGCCATGGTTTTCAAGGAATTGCCTTGATGTTCATAAAATTATGCCCATGTTCTTTTCATATACGCTAAATTAATTTATGAAATGCTCTCATTTATGTTAGATAAACACTATATTTTTTTGGATTACTCTTCATACTAGTACAATTGTATTGACCCTTATATTTTAGGATTTGAGGTTCAGTCCTAAGGTCCCGCTAAGCAGTAAATCATTGTCAGACATTTGAAGTTGGTAAGCCTCCCTTATTTTGGAAGGCCTTATCTCATGTACTATTTTATTTGGTTTTTAGTTAAAGGTATGACTGAGGGCCTTGTCCCACTTTTCAGACAGATGTTGTTTTCAGTATTGTTAGAGATTTGTAGATTGGCGTTAGATATTTGTGAGTCTTGATGAACTCATTCCAGTATTGATTATTTTAAATAAAAAAGATGACCATGTTTTCATTTTGTTTTTTCGTATATATATAGTATATGAATTAGGCGTGTGATTGCCAGTTATAAAGGGGTCCTGGGGCCTCCATGGTTTCAGATGCCTGTCGTGGCTAGGGTCCCATCTCGGGTCGTGATAAACTTTGTATCAGAGCATGGTTCATGGTTTTAGGGTGTTTACAAAATCGCATCGGGTGGAGTCCCTTTATGGGTGTGTAGCGCGCCACACTTATAAGGGGGAATATACTAGGAATTTAGGAATGTCTTCCTTTCTTTTTATGATTTAGTTTATGCGAGGTCTGAATGTTCTCTAATAAATCAGTTCCTATATTTTAGAAATTGATAATGCCTCCCCGTAGATCCAACGAGTAGAATTCTTAAGCTGAGGATGTCCGCCCTACTCATGGGATGTAGAATCATAATAGAGCTTGTACTCAAGAATTTTTTCCTACACCGAGAGTTTCTCCAATCCTAAATAGTCCACCTTGGGATCCACAAATTAGTAACCGTCCCCAACCTTCTCAGAGAAAAGCTTTGAATGCTTAATTTTGACAGTCCAACCATATGATTGCTCAGCTTGTGGCTTCCTAGTCTCATTGGTCAGAAGATGTGAATTTTGTGCCTAGTTTGTTTGAATCTACTCGGGTTTGTCAGTTCATGAAGCTGAACCTACCAATCTTTACTGGCATAAAGGTTGAGGAGGACCCTCAAGGGTTCATTGATGAAATGGAGAAATTTTTTAGAGTTATGCATGCTAATGAAGTTGAAGGAGTTGAGTTAATCTCGGGTCTACTTTGTTTTATGTGACCCCTTAAGTGGCAGTTAGTTTTGATTTTGAGCCTAAAAATATTTCAGAACCCTTTTCTATTTCAACTCGTAGGGGTGATTCTATTATGGCTAGGAGAGTTTCTAGAAATTGTGTGGTGTCGGTTTGTCATCGCGATACTGTGGCTTATCTTGTTGAACTAGAAATGATTGATTTTGATGCTATACTAGGAATGGATTGGCTCTATTCATGTTATGCCACCCTAGACATTCGAACACGAAGGGTCACTTTTTCTTTTCCTAATAAGCCAGTGTTAGAGTGGGAGGGATGTTCTCTAGTACCCAAAGGGAACTTCATATCTTATCTCGGAGACCGTAAGCTTATGTTAAAGGGTTGTCTGTACCATCTTGTCCAGGTCAAACATTCAAGCACTGAAAGTCCTTCCCTTCAGTTTTCCCTGTATTTAATGAATTCCTAGAAGTTTTTCTTGATGACCTTCTTGGGGTACCACCAGATAGGGAGTTAGAATTCGGTATCTATTTGTTACCGGACACCCGTCCTATTTCTATTCCACCATACAAAATGGCTTTTTTAGAATTGAAGGAGTTGAAAAAATAGTTGAAAGACCTTCTTGATAAAAGCTTTATTCATCATAGTGTCTCTCCTTGGGGTGGTCCAGTACTCTCCATGCATAAGAAAGACAGCTCCCTCCATATATGTATAGATTACCGTTAGCTAAACAAAGTTACAATGAAGAATAAGTACTCTCTTCCTAGAATTGATGATCTTTTTGACCAACTTTAGGGTTCCAAATGTTTTTCCAAAATATACTTTCATTCGAGGTATCATCAGTTTAAGGTTAGGGAGGCTGATATTTTCTAAACAACTTTCCGAACTAGCTATGGTCACTATAAATTCCTAGTTATATCCTTTGGAATAACTAATGCTCTTGCAGTCTTCATAGACCTAATGAATAGAGTGTTTCATCAGTTTCTAGACCTGTTCATTATAGTCTTCATCAATGACATCTTGATTTATTCTAAGAGTGAGAAGGATCATGCAAATCACCTCCGTATCATCCATTAGACCCTAGAAATTATGAGTTGTATGCAAATTAGTGCTATTGCTTTCCTGGAGCACATTGTTTCTAGTGAGAGAATCAGCGTTGACCCCCAACAGGTTGAGGCAGTGAGAAAATGGCCTCTATAGAAAATGGGCCAGACCTATGACTCTAACCGATATTCGGTGCTTCTTGGGTTTGGTAGGGTATTACAGGAGGTTTTTAGAGAGTTTTTCCTCCATAGAGGCTCTACTTACTAGATTAACTCAAAAAAAGGTAAATTTCTTGTGTTCTAACTCTTGTGAAAATAGCTTTAAGAATCTTAAAGATAAGTTGACTACCGCACCAGTTTTGACCATGCCTGAGGGTACAAAGGGCTTTGTTGGGTATTGTGATGTATCCCGGGGACTTGGGTATGTACTTATGCATCATGGTAAGGTGGTGGCCTATGCATCTAGACAGTTAAAGGTGCACAAAAAACACTTCCCCACCCATGACTTGGAGTTGGCGGCAGTGGTATTCACACAAAAAATTTTGCACCATTATCTTTATGGGGTGCATGTTGATAAATATAATGATCACAAAAGTTTGCAGTATGTTTTCACGTAGAAAGAGCTAAATCTCAGGCAGAGGCAATGAATGGAATTATTGAAGGATTATTATATGAGCCTACATTACCATCCAGGCAAGGCAAATATAGTGGCCGACGCCTTAGTAGACTGTCAATGGGTAGCCTTTCTCATGTGGAAGAAGGAAAGAGGAATATGGTGAGAGATATTCACCAGCTTGCAAATTTGGGAGTTTGAATCCTTGATTCCTAAGATCGAGGGGTATTCTTTCATGAGGTAGCTAAATTATCTTTATGTGCTGAGGCTAAGAAAACACAAATCAGAGAACCTATTTTAATGCAAATCAAGGAAGAGATTGGGCAACAAAAAGTGATGACATTTGAAATTGGAGGTGAAGGAATTTTGAGGTATCAAGGTAGGCTATGTATGCCAGATGCAGATGGGTTGCGAGATAGAATTCTCAATGAAGCTCAGACTTTCAGGTATGTTGTTCTCCTTGGCTCTACTATGATGTAACAGATCTTAAAGTGATTTGCTGGTGGAATAATAAGAAAAGAGATGTTGCTAACTTTGTGTCTAAGTGTTTGAATTATTAATAAGTTAAAGTGGAACATTTGAGGCCATGTGACACTTCCCAAGAGATAGCTTTTCCTATGTAGAAATGCGAGATGATCAATATGGACTTCATTACTGGGCTTCCAAAATCCCGAAACCAATATGACTCCATTTGGGTGATTGTAGACAGGATAACTAAGTCTGCCCATTTTCTTCAAGTGTGGACAAAGCTAAGTTGTACATTAAAAAAATAGTCCGGTTGCATGGGCCCTGTGTCTATTATATACGACCAAGGTACACCATTTTGTTCTCAGTTTTGGCGGTCTTTTCATAAGGGTTTAGGTACCCAAGTAAACCTTAGCACTACTTTTCACCCTCAAA